>NW_026859869.1:0-41851 GCF_026571515.1 Ruditapes philippinarum
ACAGAATGGTAGACTATGCAAGACATAATATCTGACCTGTGCAGTTCAGATCGGAATATCTGTCCCTCTGGAACCCGCCCATAGGCGGCAACTCGGCAAGCCACGTCTTACCGCCCAATGGGTGGGTACCCTCTGGCCGGATGTTTCGATGCAAACCGAAACATATTTCAGATATTATTACTCCGATATGTAAGAAATCGATGATCCAAACAACACAAAAACATTAGAGAATATTTGTCTACTTCATTCATTGCCAGTCAACATGTTTCTTAATCAAATTTCTAACCGATCCAAAATCTTCATTGATATTGGTTTAAACATATTTATTCCCAATAGTATATATAATGTACATTCAAATAATAAAAAGAATCAATTTTAATGTACCAGGTGCATTTGTGATAGAATCTATCTCAATTTGTGCACATAATCACAAGAAATTCGAGCTGGGGTGCATTATATAATTTGGAATCGTCCTTTCTTTGCAATCCATTTTCTGCTGAAATTTGCGTAATGGATTTGTCCTTAAATATTTTGTTGGTCAATTTTTGAGTTGAGGAGTTTATGTAAAATAAATACATGTTAAAGTATCATAAGCTTTATATCTGAACGGACTACTAGTATATGGTACAATGTTAAGTTGATATGGATGATATTACTGTCATTTTAGTCACTAAGCGCAAACAGGTCTAAAATAAAACAAAACCAAAATTCTTCTGAATTGATACTACTTTATTCATCATGCTATCACTATAAATAAAAGTGATTACAAAATGTACCTGTTAATTTTACTGTTATTATTCTTCTATAGCATCTAGAAAATACAATTAATTTATAATTAAACAAAAACTTGAATGTAAGCTCTTTTTTAATTCTTTATTGGAGGTCCAACCCTTAACCTGCTGAATTTAAGTATTAGGCTTCGCCCAGCTTTGAATTTGGAACAGTCCATTCTAAGTTTAAGGGAAATCAATATTAACTTACAAAAAATAAGCTACTTGTATAAGCAAGTTAAGAGACCGGTCAGACTGCCCAGATGTGCTTGGTTTTATACTGACCAGTTTTGGTTCCAGCAGGTTAAAGGTTAAAATTAGTAAGCCAACAGAAGGTTTGAGCCCGGTCAGACTGTATGTAAGTGCCTACTGGCCTGGCACTACACTGGTGACAAAAGCTAACAGAAGGGTAAGGGTTAAATACACTGAAATTAATATTTCAAGTGAATGGCAGTCGACGCTCTAAAATTGCATTTAATTTCATCAGTAATTCATCTTTTTTCCCCACATTATTTGCATTTCAACATTGGGTAGCTGCCTAGAACACAAAAATAATAATGTTAAAATGTGTATTCTATGAGCTAGTACATTAGATATATCTGTATAATAAATACAGCTAAACATAGGGCAGGAGAAAAATTTCTTACGATCTCTACATAAAGAAACTAAACTCTAGTGAAAAATTCCACGAACACATAAATAAATTATGCATATTTTTTCATAAATAATCAGACACAATGGCTTGCCGATATAATCTTCAGGCAAAAGTTCATGAAAGCCTTTTAAAGGGATATTCAGGCAAAATAATGACAAAAATATTAAAAAATATTAAAATGATCTTATGTACTAAAATCAGGCTAAAATGACGTTTCTTGAAGTTTCAGCATTAATTTCTGTTTGAATTTTATATATTTTGGGTTTGAAACGTAAATATATCTATATATGTTGAACAAAATTTAGACGCCAATAGAATCACCAAATAGTTTTAAAACAAGTCAGGTGACTTGAACAAACCCTTTAAGTTACAATAACAGATATTTTGCATATTGTATGATTGAAACAAGTCTATGTCATTCATTTGAAATGTTCTTTAACGTTTCCAGAGTTCATTTTGACAAATATTGCGAAATCATAGCGCTCTAACCTGACCCACGCGGGTCAAGTTAGGAAACCACTATTTTATTCTTTATATGGAGAAATGTTTTGTTCCATTGACCGTCTAATATATTCATTTTAAGGGCATTTACAGATTAATGAATGAAAAATTCAAAACTAAGAAATGAAAATTTTGCCTGTGTCTCCCTTTAAGACAAATCAGTAAAATAATATATTAATAAAACTTCTACACCGATAGATCAAATTTATTTATTGCAAACTTATATTTTTTAAAGTTGAACAATTAAAAAAATATTTTTCTTCTTTAATTAAGTAATACGCAATATATAAACATTTTCATGTTTGTATAATTTCATAACACTAAGGCTGTCATGTTCATGCAGGCATAGCATTAATAAACAATCAATTAACATGCTGAATTCTATATAAGAACTAGAAAATGACCATGTATGAGAATGAATCCAATAAATTAAATAAATACTCGAAAGATAATTTCTAAATAAGACTGAGTGAGTGAGCACTGGTTAAAAATATCAAAACAATACTATTTTGAATAAACATTAATCTTTTTTGTTATAAAAGCACACTAGAATTGTTGTATATTTAAAGTGACATTATGCTCATTTTTTATTTGCTGTCAAATTCAATTAAATTAGTAATATTTTTCAAAAGATTGACTTTTGTAATAGTGATTGGCCAATAATTGTTAATAAAAAATGTTCAGGATAAAATAAAAAAAATACTTAAATTATAAAAAGACTGTTCATCTCTTTTCAAAAAATGAAGCCTCAATACCTTCCAAACGATATTTATAAAAAATTCCATGGGTCCTGTTGATTATTCTTGCATAGTTTAATATAAAATTGAGCACAATCATTGCAAAATGTGTAAAGTAATTTCATTTACTCTCTGTAGGTATAATGTCACTTTAACTATATATGAATAATCATTAATGGCATAATGTAATTTAAATTATTCACATTTTTGCATATCATCACCTTAGTGGACAATAACTGGTTTACTTCTATTAACTTTAACTGGTTTACTCCTATTAACTTTAACTGGTTAACTCCTATTAACTTTAACTGGTTAACTCATGTTAAATTTAACTCCTATTAAATTTAACTGGTTAACTCTCATTAACTTTAACTGGTTAACTCCTATTAACTTTAACTGGTTAACTCCTATTAAATTTAGAAGGACTTAAGCAGATAATGCACTAAGGTGATGATATATATATAGACATAATCACCGGAAGACAACACAGTTTTAAATTAAAGGCAGTATTACCTATAAAACACATCATGCCCTGGCTTTTTGAAATTTATGAAAGTACATGTAAACAGAATAAAGATATGTATGTACTATATGTCTATATGAATAGCCTTTTTCAGACTATTTCAGGTTCTCAATCCAAGTGTTTATTTGAAAATGATGTTCCAAAAAAGTTCAGCATTAGGATTATCTCCCTTTTACATTTTACCTTGTAATGAATTATGAAACAACAAAAAAATTCTGTAGATGAACACTACAGCAAGATTTTTTTCATTGAAAAAGATAAAATAAAGTCCAAAGTTTTCTTTAAAATTCTGTTTGATTTCAGATTGAAATAAGGTTATTATTTGCTTCTTTCCAGCACTTTTATTATTGCCTTTAACTGAAGTGCTGCTTTCAAAGTGAAATGAAACATAAATTCTGAGAGCAAGAGGTAAATTCTTTGGCAGTAACAGGGTATTTTAACAGAAATATTTAGAGTCCCTGGCAAGAAGTTAATGTAATCTATTTAAATAACAATATTCTTAATAAAATATGTGACATTTATGGATGGATAACAAGATATTGGCAGTCAGTGAAAGTAAAGTTTAACAATAATTGCTATATATATAACTAACATGGCACCCGTCAAGCACTTAACTATTCTTCATAACAAATTATCCTGTAACAACGTCAACACTTTTTTCATGCACAACAAATTTACATGTAAAATATGCTTTATAAAGAACAAACAGACATATAACTTATAATTGTAAATGAAATATATAATAGTTTGATGTCATGAAAATGCATTTTTTTGTCTCCTTTAAAGCTGCATGCCTCCAGATGAGCCAACATATTTAAAGGAAAATAAACTTGACAAAATGTACTTAAATCTTAAGAAAAGTAAAACGATTCAAGATTCAAGTTATAATTTAAATGTCATGTGTGATTAATGACTGATTTTGTGTATTTTTCACCTGACTGACATAGTAAGGGCTTTTTTTGTGCGTATTTTGACCTCTTTTGGTAATTTATGTGGATGGTAAGCACTGTTTGCAATGAATAAATTACATGTTTTTGTTAAAATCATAATATTTTACTTTTAGATACATTTTCAAAATTAGCATGGATTTGGAGGCATGCTGCTTTAATGTCCACAGATAAAACAAGAGTCCTCAATTATCTTCCTTTTTCACTATCCAAATACATTGTATAAATAAACAAAGATAAAACTAACTTGATTCAACCAAGTCAGCAACATTTTCATTTTTCTTTGTTGTATGATCTTTATGGTTTTCTTTTCTTTCTTAAATAATCTGATCGCAGACAGAAAATATGCAAAAAAGAATTGAACGCCTAAGATTTAACCTGCTAAATGTGTATAATGGATTTGCCTAGTATTGAATTTAGAACAGTCTATTTGGATTTTAAGGGATTTCAAATACAAAATTCGAAAGCTGAGGTATCAACAATATAGAGCCTGGTCACACTGCATGGAACTGCACACTAGCTTTGCTCTACACTGGTGGGATAAGTTATTAATCATTTTCAGTTCAATCACTGGTTAAAGGTTAAGATGCTCAACCAGGCAACAGCAAACCAAATATTATCACCTTTTGCTTCCAGGAGATTATGGATGAGTTCCTAAACCAGACTATTATTCCCTTCAAACTCAGCAGACTGGTTATAGCAATCCATTAATAAATAAAGCTCATTCATTATATCATCAGTCTATACAGAATTTACTTACTACATACATATACATGTATAAACATGCATATAGAAGTAATGAAAACAAAATTCAGGTATACATCAAGAAAAAAAATTTTGCCTTCACCAATTAATAAAGCTATGCTTTCATCAAACTGTATATTATTACAAACTGTTAAGCCCACAAACTGATATGACGCTGGAAAAACAAACACAAACTTAACCTTCAAAATCCACTAATAAATAATATTATATAAAAATCATAAAAAAAACAACACAAAACAATTGCATAAAAATTGTTCAAAACAAGTTATAAAACCAATTTCCTTTTTTACGTAAAAAAGAAATGTCTACATTTTCTAAACATATAATATTCTTTAAGAAATAAGTAAGACATAAAGCTGATTTAAGTTTTAACTTTCTGATATGTTACTCTCGAAACATGCCATTTTCTGTTTAAAATTGTTGGCATAATACATTGTACATGTACAATAACTTCTTAAGGAATGTCCAAGTTTTGTACAAAACAAAATTAATGTCTTAACAAAATTTTTAAGCTTTTTAGTATAAAAGAAGCCTGAGCAATTTCGGTCAGCAGCATAAAATTATTAAAACCTGGAACAGAGTCATTTGTATAAAATTTAAATAAACTAGTAATATAATATAGATAATGCTTATGTCTATAAATAGAATAATACATGTATATGCACTGTAGTTATAGTTACATCACAGAAAGAGAAAAGTCACAACTTTAACCAATAAGAATCAGTCTAACATGTCAACAATGAATATTAAGCCAATGAAATCAATCATAACAATAACTTCATTCTAGGCCAATCAAAAGTCAGTCATGTGACCTATAGTTAGACCAATCATTAACTCTTGTTGATTCCCTGTGAAACCTGCAGTTTGCCATCTTTGTCTAATTCCAAGGTTACTGGGGGCTGAAAACTTTGACCTGATACAATGCTATTCAAGCCCTGAAATAAAAGAGGGTAATAACATGTATGAATGTTATAATATTATAAGAATCTAACACTGTCTGTTGCTTAATTCTGGCTATCAGAGTATCTGGCTCTAACTGCTTTATGGTTATATGGCAAGAGTGGTGGAAGACCTCAGGTGCACCTATGCGCCCTATTTTTGGCAACAGCAGGCCCCTGATTAGAACCAGCTGTCCGGTTAGCTCAAAAGGTAGAGCGTTGGACTGTGAATCGAGCGACCCTGGTTCAATTCCCGAACGGCGCGGTTCACTTTCTTTAAGATTGATCATGAAAACTTTTCTACAGTCATTCGCACTGCAACCTGCTCTGGTATGTACAGAAGTAATCAGTTCCTTGCAAAAATGAAGGCATCTAGTAAATTACTGGTAAAGTGCTTGACAGCTGTTTTGACAGTGGTGGATGAACTGTGATTGGGTAAATTCAATGTGGCTTACTACCGTGATCTGGAGGGAAAACTACCAAGACCACCACCACCTGATTAGAACCACCAAGCTTCTGTAAGCTAGTTTGATAACTTCCTCACATGAAATAACTCCTCTTACATCTTGCATTTTAATTATAGTTGGAAGAAAATATGAAAAACAATGTTTTTATTTAGTTTTTCTTCTGATGGAATTGAAATTTATAACTACATTTACTACATTCACAGCAGTGGAATGCTGTCATCTTAAGGCTATTAACTTTAACATAAAGGTGGTGGAATGCTGACACTCATATAACTCATTTTCTAGTAATTGACACTTGATGCACAAGTTCATGGATATAAGTACATTGTATGAGGATTATAAAATATAAATTTTTATTTTGTAACCATTAATGAAATAAGCTTTTAATCCGTGAAAACCTACCTCACCAGAGTATGACACCAGTGGTGAAACTTCACATACTATTTCATTGAATTCTTCACATGTTCTCTGGCTGTAAAAAAGTAAAAGAAAAAAATATATACATGTGTAAAAATGCTGCATGCCTTGTGACAATTTTAATGACTTTAAAGGGAATCCACAGAGGTTTTTTGACATGGCAGGATTAGTATTCTAGTTGATGTAGGTCTACATCAATAACTTGTGTGCACAATTTCAGATCATTTGCTCACTCAGTTTTTCCCAGAATATTTATTCTAATAGTGAAAAAGACCTAAAATTTTAAAGAGTTGAACACTTTTCACTCAAATTGGGCTAAGAATAGCACAAAACACAATTTTCAACTTATTTCCAAGTCTATTTCTCTTTTATTTTTTGCATATCACCTTGTTTAAATGCCCCAGATGGTCTAAGTTAGTAAGAATTTCAAATTTTATGTTTTTAGGCTTTTGGAGCTCAGTGGAGTGCCTTTAAGGTAAACAAACATTTGGCTAGATAAAGATATCACTAGACACCAGAAATAGACTGATGTTTTCATTAACCAGGTGATTTTTTTTTTATTTGCTTGACATCTTGAAGGATAGCAGCTGGTTATATACAAAGAAAGCGTTGTACACACAGAATCTTATTTATTAACTACAATAAACCTGAACTAACAAAACATGTTTAACCATATTGATTTAACCAGGTTTAGCTAAACAGGCAAACTTGAATTGTTCTCTTTTTCTTTGTTTTAAACACTTGAAGTTACAAAACTATTTTCTTCTCTAATTTCAAAACTATGAATGTTAATTACCCGCCCAAATTAAAACACTGTATTTACAGTAAAGAGTTTGATCAGATTGGACAGTAACGTAGGCTGTCTCTTTACTGTTAACCCTAAGCCTGCTTGTACCGAAAGGTTATCAGTCTTTGCTGTCAGTATATAGCAAGGCCAGCCCACAAATCTGCATGCAGTCTAACCGGGCTCTATACTAATGGTGGACTAACTTTTAAAATTTTCATCTTGTTATCAATCCCTAAAATTGATAATAAACAAGTTCCGAAAATGAAAAGCTGGACAAGTCCATTCCACAAAGTCAGCAGATTAAGGTTCAATATGGTAAAGGTCTGTAATTATTATAGCTGTAAATTAGAGACCTAGTGATGACTTGTATTATTAGAGGGAATCACAAAGACTTACCCATCTCCTGCCTCTGCTTTGTTCCTATTACTGAAATAACAACAATAACAACACCATGCAGGTAGGATATCATGCAATATGTGATAAACAACATAATGTATAATTATAGATCTTTGATTTGTATGTATAAACTTATTCTTTCTTAGGAAAGACATGCAATTTTTCAAAGCTATTAAAATATCTGACCTCGGCAATCAACATTGGGTGTCTCTAGGTTTCTGTCTGTATTTTTTTCTGTTGTTGTTTTAAGTATAAAGAACATAACATATGTTTCAGGATAATGAAACCTAAACAACATAGAAATATCACGTTCAAAATGGCATCAAAGATCAGGTACCAGTGCAATTTAATAGCCATAACATGATAAATCGTAGGACTTCCAATTTTATCTTACTATTTTTTATGGAGCTGGATTTACTTTCTTAATTTACTTCTTTCAATATAATTTCCAAACATGATAAAAGATTCTATAACATTTCAACATTATTGGGGTTTTTACAAAATGTGGTACAATAATATTTATGATTTTTGTAACTACACAAAATCAAAGATCAAGCATAAAGCATTAGTTAAAAAGACAAAAAGGTATGTTAGAAAAACAGTGAAGAATAAACAACAACAATATAGATGTATAATTATAAATGTATTTTTATCTTGCATTGTGCATCTACAATATTATGCTTAAAGTGATACAGGACAAACATACAAGGGATGTTTGAAAAAAAAAAACAGACAGGAATTTAACAAGTAGAATGTTCCAGAATTCAAGAAAATAGACATGAAATTCAATCATTCAGATCATTTACCATGCAAGCATCTCACATTAAATGATTTTGTCAAATTGACATTGTTCTAGTCTTACAAGAATCTTACACCAACTGCCGGTACAGACCAGAATATCTAGTTCGAGGGGATCTGTTACAAAGGTGTAACAAGGCTCTACAGAGTTTTTACTAAGCAGTTAACTGAGAGCTAGATATTTCTGTCTGTGACAACAGTTGATACTTTTTTATTTGCGTATTATATATACTTTAGAATGAAATGACAAAACTAATATTTTAATTTTTATTATTAAGTTTATGTTGTATCAGGTATCATTGATTGCCTAACTTTTTTTCTCCAAAAAATCCAATTACCAAATATACACAAAGAAATGAATAAATTTCATTTGACGGAACAAGAAAATTTCAATATTGTGTAAAGTACCTACAAAGGATCATTATCAATACTTTATCTGCAATTTAATGCTTAAAAACAAAATCTACATATTTTCTAAACATTCCTCTTGAATGCATAGCCTTTCAGTTTCTTATATAACTTAATGACAATATGAAAAAGATGGATGGACATATCATGCCTGTCTTAACAATAACTTAAACATATAATATTAAAACATTTACCTTGGTATGTGAGGGATCTCCGATCCATCTTTATGAACAAACTTTGCCCCGGCTTGAAGCATCATACGACGATGTAGGCTACACAGATCTTGTCTGCAGGTGGTGGGTGTGTCTTTCGCGGCGCCATCTGCATTCTTCAAGGGGGAGAACTCATCCTCTCTTAGTACTTCCCATACAGCAAAGCTCCTGTCACATTTAACACAAACACAAAACAAACAACAACAGGGGAACCAGACAACATGCCAAAGAACAATTGTTTTACAGTTTTGTTACAGTGGGAACCAGGCAAAAAGTAACAAACATTCAAAGAACAATTGTTACACAGTTTTGTTACAGTGGGAACCAGGCAAAAAGTAACAAACATTCAAAGAACAATTGTTACACAGTTTTGTTACAGTGGGAACCAGGCAAAAGTAACAAACATTTAAAGAACAATTGTTACACAGTTTTGTTACAGTGGGAACCAGGCAAAAGTAACAAACATGCCAAAAACAATTTTTACACAGTTTTGTTACAGAGGAAACCCGAGGCAAAAGTAACAAACATGCCAAAAACAATTTTTACACAGTTTTGTTACAGAGGAAACCAGGCAGAAAGTAACAAACATTAAAAAAACAATTGTTACACAGTTTTGTTACAGTGGGAACCAGGAAATAAGTAACATACATGCCAAAAACATTATAATGTATCATTAAAACAACAGAAATCAATATTGCATCGAGAATTTTTTTAAAGTTGCATGATTATTTCATGCCATTAATGTACATGTGTATAACATGAATAAACAAGTATTCATATGTACATCATTGATTATAGTGAAACAATGGACAAAAAATCCCCAAAGAATGCAAATATATTAAGATTCAAAATATGTGACATTGTGCAAGTAAAGGTAACAAAATGCATTTTATATGAATGAAATAGATATGAATGAATTGCATTAGTTGAGAAAGTGTTTGATAACGAGAAAAAATAATTTTTGCAGACATATTGTTTTTTTCAAGCAAAATAAGCATTTGCATGACATAAAAGCATATTTGATAATAGTTAGTTTTAATGTAAGAGGCATGCAGTATGGTAGTGGTTTTTAGTAGATAAGGTAAGATAATTTGGTTATTGAGTTAAACAAGTCAGGCAAGCAATCCACACCAGAATAAATAAGAGAAGTTTAAAAACATGCACAAGATTTGTGATTTACAAGCAAAACACACACACACAAGCACACACAAATAAACCAGACAAACACAAAACACAGAGGGGAAAAAAAAGAAGCAAAAAAGCACCATGTTAGTATTTATAGATTCAAACTACAAGAATATTGGTAACACCAAAAGATACATCCCTATATCAATTAAACAGATTTAAAACTATAGCTTCATTACAAAAGTATAGACTATCACACCAAATAGCAAAGTCCTCAGTAAGTTAAAAAATTTCCCATGAGAAATAGTTATTAGTGTACAGTATTGAGAAAATTTAACCAGCTAATTCATGTTGCACCAATTAAAAAAATATCTGGAAGAATATAAATATTATCCAAAAGTGTAAAAGATGACCAATGTCCAAGAAAGTCAATTCAAAGCCTTTAATGAGACACAGAGCTGAAATTTTAGAGTGCACCAACACCAAAATATAGTACTTGCACAGCTTATAAATAAATAATTGTATTATATTATTTAGGCATTAATAAATAATGACTATTGCAATCAATTTACTCTATTAAATCTCCCAATGTTTTAACCTTACATTTATCAAACCTGAATTTAATTATACATTAACATTTAAATGAATTATGATGATACTCGAAAAAAAGAAGAAGAAAAAAGCTTGATAAATATTATTTGGAACAGCTTCTGGCAAAAATAAACATGAGCCCTTAGTGTAACTTATAAAATATATAAATATAAACACTGCACTAGAGTCTGTAAGACTTTTTATTGAAAAAAGTACTAAACTGATATGATGCAAAACCAAATTAAAGCGAAACCATCTTTTTGTTAGTTTAAGCTATTAGATAGAGCTTTGCTAATAAACTAAGCTCAAGAAGACAGAAGACACTATGTTCTATATTAAGCAAATATAGGCATGATTGCGCGTTTTTTATCATAATCACTGTCTCACAATGGTCAACTGCTTGAAAATCAACAATTTACGTCACTTTAGTGCAGTAAGAGCTTAATTCCTTCTAATAGGAGTTAACCAGTTATTGCAATAAAGTGACAAATATTGCATTTAAATACTTGGATAATCAACAAATTAAATTATTAACCTAATGAAAAATATACTGTTTTTTTTTTTTTGCATTTCTTATAATCAAGCTCCAAAACCAAACAAAAAACATTGATTTATAAAATGCTTACAGTATCCCTGGTGATATAAAAAACATTCTTTTTTTAATTTAGTTACCATAGTTAATGCACATTTATATTAATTTCTTTTTCTATTTCTACTATTTTTAAACAGCTGCACACACACATAAATATGTTTTGAATACATACAAGCAAGTGAACAGAAAGAAAAATTAATGACAGCTGTGCTAAAAAAGCCATGAAAAATTAATGAAAGATTTTGATGAATGAGGTTCCATCTTCTATGATATGTTATTGCAGTATTTTCTTTTACAAGTACAAACCTTGGCATGTTGCTTTAAATGGAATTTAAAAGGGCCAGTTTTAATATATAAACTCTTACCTAAACTAAGTGAAAACATATAATACTCAGTTCAAGGTTATCAACTTATGGACAAAATTGTATATTTAGACATAAAGAACCATTAGATTTGTTTGTGATTGACATGCTGCAGATACATGTATCCAGGCTTTTCTGTCACCTTGACTAATGGCGTTCAGGTCATTGGGCGACAGTCAAGATTTACATTTGGGGAAAGACATAACAAACAAATCAGTATACTATTTCTAATATGAATGGGCATTTGAGTAGAATCACAGACCTTCCATAAGTTCACTGGATTGTTTCATCACATGAAATAATTCAACATATATGATAAAATCATCGGGCCTACAATTTGCTCCAAATGACATTGATCTGTAACAGCTGGACAGAGATGCCTCGTGCCATCTGCTCAGACTTAAGACTTTACTGTATTTTGGCAATAAATATATAATCAAATATACATTCTTAACCTTCACAATTGCTTTAACAAACCTTTTCTAATACTTACGTCGCAAACCGTAAAACATCAAAGACAAATTTTTCCATTTTTATGCCATTTGGTTCAGTGGGTTTGATAATTTCACCAGCACTGTTAACATACGGGATCTTCTTCTTTGCAATATGATGTTGTAATTTAGATTCTGTACTAGGACTGTAAGTGTTAAGAACAACATATTTATAACATAATACTTTAAACCCTCAGTCTCCTGGTTGCAACTGAAAATAGCATCATACCATGTAAGAATTTCCTCGTATGATTTGAAAACCACAATGTTTAAATTAAACATTAACCCTTATAAAGCTGAATATCTTAAATGGACTTGTCTATCTAGCATTGTAAGAGAAACGTTCAAAATACATGCATGTACTGAGTGAATAGCAAACAAGGGTGCCATAGTCACAAAATACGCCCGTTTACGAAAAAGCTTTAGATGGAGATGGGGGCATTATGGATAAGTGTTATCTAGCAAGAAAGTTTTTATTCTTGGCACTGTGTTGTTAAATGAACCTTAAAACAAATCAATAGGGAAGATATGCACAGAATGTGTGACCTTGACCTTGGTCGCAGGGACCTGAATTTTATGCACGGCACTCAGCCTCACAATGATGAACATTTGTGCCAAATTATATTGAAATCCCTCTATGCATGTAGAAGTTTTGCTCCAGACAAGTGTTTTTCTATGAGCTCTAACTGTGACCTTCACCTTTGACCTAGAGACTTGGTTTATGTGCAGGGCACTACGTCTCATGGTGGTGAACAATTCTATAAAAGTAACATTAAAATTCCTCCATGCATGTAGAAAATATGCTCCGGACAACATCTGAATATTTAATCATCTCCAGTGACCTTGACCTTGCAAATATTAACCTAAATTAAATGTGTAACACCTGTAGTCATGATAGTTACCATTTGTGCTACAATCCATCAATAAATGATGACTAAATGGTCCCTATAACCATCTTCAAATTTTTATCTGAACTTTGACCTCTATGTGTAACCTTGACTTTGGTCGCAGGGATCTGAATTTTGCATGCGACACTCAGCCTCACAATGGTGAACATTTGTGCCAAGTTATATTGAAAACCCCCTATGAATGTAGAAGTTTTGCTCCGGACAAGCGTTTTTCAATGAGCTCTAAGTGTGACCTTGACCTTTGACCTGGATCATGCATGGAGCAATACATATCATGGTGGTGAACATTTCCATAAAGTATTATAAAAATTCTTCCATACATGTAGGAGATATGCTCCAGACAAAATCTGGATATTTCACCATCTTTAGTGACCTTGACCTTGCATATATTGACCTAAAGTACATGTGTCACATCCGTAGTCATTATAATGACCATTTGTGTTACAATCCCTCAATAAATGATGATTAAATCGTCCCTATACACATCTTCATATTTTTATCTTTTTTTAAACGGGTGTATAAAAAGTACATGTAATGTAATAACTAAAAAATTCTGATTTAAGATTTTATTCTAGGGAAATACATTTCATTACAATTCTTAATCTTTGAATGAGCTGAACTGATATTTACTTGAAAATCAAAATATAATTAAATTTCTATGAGAAAGTATTTACATTTGATAAGGTAATTACTGTATGATCTTTATGAACAAATACCAAGTCTACAGAACACCATAGTTATCACAGTTAAGAATCTTGACCAATGAATGAAACATGTGTAAATAAATGTTACATTCTTTAGAACATACTCAAGTCCAAGAAAGAGGATTATTTCATGCCCTTTGATTAAATTCTATTTTTAGAATTGAAAGTGAAAATAGATCAAGGGGAGTAATTGTGTAAGTCATTTATGAACAAAGTAATAACTTTGTTGTCTCCCTTTGATTAAATTCTATTTACAAAATCTGGATATTTCATCATCTTTAGTGACCTTGACCTTGTATATATTGACCTAAATTATATGTATCACAGCCATAGTCTTGATAATGACCATTTGTGATTCAATCCCTCAATAAATGATGACTAAATGGTCAGAATACACATTTTCATATTTTCATCTGAACTGTGACCTTGACCTTGGCCGCAAGGACCTGAATCTTGCACGCGACACTCCGCCTCACAATGGTGAACATTTGTGCCAAGTAATATTGAAATCCCTCTATGCATGTGGAAGTTTTGCTCCGGACAAGCATTTTTCAATGAGCTCTAAGTGTGACCTTGACCTTTGACCTAGAGACCTGGTTCATGTGCGCGACACTGCTCCTCATAGTGGTGAACATTTATATGAAGTTTCATTAAAATCCCTCCATACATGTAGGAGATATGCTCCGGACAAAATTGGACGCCCGCCCGCCCGACCGCCCGCCCGCCAGGGGCGTTCCCATAATACGTCCTGTTTTTCAAACGGGCGTATAAAAAGGGCAGTTTATGATCAATGGCACAGATTTATTGCCAATAACAGGCATAGAATGTATTTGTTCTATATCACCAATGAGAAAAAACGAGGATGACAGATGTCCAGGCCCTGCACTGTATGTTATCCAGAATAATAAAGACAACAATGGCTTGGCTGGGTGGTTTATGTATCACACTACTAGTCTAAAGAATCCTGGCAACGTTGGTTCAAATCCTATCAGAGGCAAACCGTTGTTTCAATAAGCAAGAATTTTTGCACTGATTGATCAGTACTGACTGGTTCAAGGAACATATTTAAAAGTGTTTACTAGGCTTAAAGCTTACAACACAATCAATCTAAAACTTTTTTTATAAACTAACTAATAAAAACAATGTTTCAATTAGCAACCTTTTGGCAAAGAAATGATATAAATTCCAACTTGTGTCTAAATAGCAGGAAAGTTTAAAACTATTTCTTATTGTTATATTTTCTACCTTTTACCAGCTTAAAAATAAAAGCCTTTCAAACAAAAAATTTTACTTTGTTATATTTTATGTCTTACAAGCTACACAAACTCATGGGATTTCCTTTATAAGAAACACGACAACCATAAATAGTAGAAAAGTTCCTCACTCTGTTACTGTCTTCAGAAAGTCCATGGTAAAGAAGTGGTTACATATATTTCCAGCATTGAATGTAAGCCGTCCATCAGAATTCCGTTTTTCAGCAGTTTTTAGGGTAATCTCGCTGTATTCAACAACTTCATATCTTCCCTCAACTTTACATACCACACCTACTGGTTCTGTTGGGATTGATTTTTCAACTGCCTAATACAGGAAGACAAAATATTTTTCATACTAAAACAATAAATCAATGTATGAATTAAATACATTATTGTTGTATTATCCCCAAATATAATTTGTCAATTTTTTTTTAAATGTACAGATATTTATTGACAAAATCTTTTCCAAGATTTACTTAAACATTTATTTACACCACTGAGAAAACCTAGTTCATGTCTAATTACTATGTAGAACATTTGAAGATAGACAGAATGACTTAGACTTTACCTTGACCATAATCTGTTTCAATTGTTTCATCTTCACATTCACAAGGTAACGGACATGAATATCCATTATAAAGTCTTGGATGTCAAAATGAACAAAAAAATCAAAAGGGGAGATACTTATAAAAGAAATAACTTACTTTAACTCCACAGTTAGCTCCCTTGTTGAGACAGAATCCTATAAACACTGGATCTGCCATTTTAGCTAGAATATTATCTACACAATAAACGTGTACATATTTGATTCCCCTTGATTCCATGTCTGCTAGAACTGTACTGCTTGTCAAAGCTTTATACAACCCACCATTGCCATCTACCAGAAACAAAAAATTAAACAGTGTAAAAACAAAAATACATGCTAAATAAAGTACTCTTAGAAACACACATAACAATACAATTAATGTAAGAAAACTATTTAAGAAAATGTATTGCTTTTCCCTTGTAATGATCTTGGAAACAATATATATATTGTAAGTGTCTTACCCAACATTTTGACTATTTTGTGGGTAGGTGGGTTGGCATGAATCATTTGTCATAGATCATCTAAACTGGATATCTTTGCATTTTAAACTTGAAATATCTTTTATCAAATTTAGGTATTCTAATTACCAATAAGGTTTCTGTGCCCAAGTGATTAAGGCCTTTGATTGTAAATCACTAGTGCCTTATTACTGTGCACAATGATGGTTCAAATCCCATTGGGACTTTGGATTCTTTCAAGTGAAGCTTTCCTACTAAATACAATGGGAAGGTTTGTGGTTCTACTCGGGTGGCAACAAGTGCCTGAAATTATTCTCGAAGGGGCCCCCAATGACTTAACTGTTCAAAGGTCTTCACTCTTCTACCACCAATAAAGCTAGAAAGTAGCCCTATCTCCTTTACAGTGTGAACATGACTTAAAATCCAACACATTAAATCAATCTAATAACACATACGGTCATTGGATAATTTAAATTTGGAAATGAAATCCAACCAATCAGATCCTGGCTATTATGACTGGTTCTTAAGTATCATCACATAACATATACTGTTATTGGATAATTCAAATTTGGAAATGAAATCCAACCAATCAGATGCTGGCTATTATGACTGGTTCTACTAAGTATCATACAAATTCCTCCAAATTAACAGTAGAAACAAACCTGGTGCTAGAGCAACTTTGTGCTGGTTTGCCAGGTATATTTTTCCATCAAAACCTATACATGGCAGGAGATTCTGTTCAAAAAGTGTAACATTATTTTTCTTCAATCCAAAATAGTCATGGCTTGCAAAGAACTCTTGGGTGGGTTCCTTTGTGTGCTCACTTGTCATGATATACCTGAAAGTGAAGAATAAGACAAGTGACTGAAAACTGTCGCAAAGCAAGATTTTCTGCAAATATTACATAAATGAGAAAACAAGAGGGCCGTGATGGCCATGAAATCGCTCACCTGTATATAGACCACCAGGGCGGGTCCAATTTTAACTCAGGGGCTTTTATTTGAACAAACTTGATAGGCACTTATTAGAAGATGTTTCATGATAAATATCTAAGTTCTAGTTCTTTGGGGGTTTTTAAAAGAAGGTTTTTCAAGTTTTCACTATACACATTTAGGGGAAAACAAAGGGATAAACAATGACCCCTTGGGGCGGGGCCAATCTTGTCCCCAGGGCTTTGATTTGAACAAACTTGGTAGATACCCACTAGAAGATGTTTCATGCTGAATATCTAAGCTCTAGCTAATTGGTTTTTTTAAAAGAAGATTTTTTAAGGTTTTCTATATACAAATAAGTAAAATCACTGACCCCCCCCCCCCCTGACCGGGGCCAATTTTGACCCCAGGGCTTTTATTTGAACAAACTTGGTAGACACGGAAGATTTTTCATGCCAAATATTTAGGCTCTAGCTCATTCGGTTTTTTAAAAGTTAATTTTTTTAGGTTGACTACCAAAGGAACAATCCTGTGAAGTTTGGATGAAATTTGCTTAGTGGTTTATGAGGAGATGTCGTTTAAAGTAAAAGTTTAAGGACGGATTAACGCCGGACGAAAAGCGATCACAAAAGCTCACCATGTCACTTTGTGACAAGTGAGCTAAAAAGAAGAAGAAAAGGGCAATTGGTATATATGGTATAAGTCTAAAATCGTAAAATTACAAAGTTCCTATAGTTTGCACCAGCGTATAGTTAATGATAATCATTCTGTTACAATTTGGTTGGAAATCCTCTAGAAATGTAAGAGCTGACCAGGAAAGATATTGTTTTGGCCAAACTGAACCATTTACATTCACCATTCTGACAACAATAGTTTTAATAACTATACATCTATAGTTTATGATCTGTAAATGTGTACTTGTAAAATGCCCCTCTGTATTAGTGTTATTTTTCAATATCACATTTGATATTTCAATGCTATTGAAGAAATAGAACAAAAGTTCTACTGTGATCTTTATAAATGTTTTTTTTTTAAATCTTATCTTACAATAATCAATCACACTCTATTGAAAACAGATTACTTTATCCAAAAAAGCTAAAACTGGCATTAAGTACTTCCTAGTTATATATTAATTGTATTGAACAAATATTAACATTCTTCCTGGTCTTATAGTAGTTCAATATAGATTGACTGCTATAAATTCAAGCAATATATGAGCCGTGTCATGACAAAACCAACATAGTGTATTTGCGACCAACATGGATCCAAATCAGCCTGTGCCTCCGTGCAGTCTGATCAGGATCCATGCTGTTCGCAATCAGTTTCCCTACTTGTAATAGGGTTTGTAAGCGAACAGCATGGATCCCTCATCCCACCCCACTATTTTGTTTGTGAGGCTATTACTAAGTAAAAGTAAATGTTTTTCTTCTGTAAATATCTTTAATATATATTATACATTTAAATTTTTATTTTTGTTCGATAAATTGCCTGAATTATATTGCCAAATAGGTCCCAGCAGAAATACAATCTGTATTGCATACAAGTTTTCATGCAATATTTGCTGAAATTTAATAAAAAAAGTTAAACAATATCCTTCTCTTATATTCTTATAAAAAAAACACCTATTTTAATAAACTGTGGGTGAAACCCTGTTTACCACATCATGTGATCTCTACTCAGCAAGGCAAACAAACTCATTATAAAATTGAGAATTTTGGTGATAAGGCATAGCATGTATTCTTGGGAAAACAACCCTATAAGAATACAACTTGTTAAAATCATGATAAATATGACAAGTTAGAAAAAGAAATGTGCAGGTTATCGATTACCAATAAGGATTGGAAAAAAAAATACATTTCAATAGTTAACCAGGTGAATTTCTAAAATGGACTTGTCCAGATTCCATTCTTTGTTCATGGTCAATTTTGAGATCTATCTAAATACAAAGTTTCCTGTTGATATCTCTTATAGTTTTAGAGTTATGTCCTGGACAAAGATCAAAGTGTAGAAATGAACAAAGGGCAATAACTCCAAATTAGGCAACACAGAGTTATGTTTCTTTAGCACCGCACTTCTACTCAATGAGATCTATGTACCTACAAAGTTTCATATTGATATCTCTTAATGTTTTAGAGTTATGTCCTGGACAAAGTTCAAAGTGTAAAATTGAACAAAGGGCAATAAGTCTAAAATTAGGCAAAACAGAGTTATGGTTTTTTTGCACTGCACCTCTACTCAATGAGATCTATCTACCCACAAAGTTTCATGTTGATAACTGTTGTTGTGTCAAAGTTATGTCCCAGCAAGAATAGTGGAAGGAAGGACGGACGGACGGATGGACAGAAAAAGCGTCGACTAAATGCTCACCCTTCGGGGAGCATAAAAATTAATGTTAAGTAAGGCAAATGTATAGAGCTTGGTCAGACCGCAATCAATGGATGTATAGGCTGACCATGCAATAAACTTGTGAAAAATACATGTCCTTTAAGTTCCAGCAAAGTTAAGGGTTTAACGGTATTTGACTTTCTTTGCATAAAATATTGACAGAATATAGGCTTTCAATGTTTAAAGACCATACAAATGTAAAATAATCTTGTAAATTCTCAAAAAAAAAGAGTTCCTCTAGCAAGCTAAATTTAAGGTATACATCTATATGACAACATTAAAATTTTTATAAGTGTGCATTATAATTTATTATTAAAAAAGAAGAATATTTTAAGTATAATAACATCAGATCATTGCTAATTTTTATGAAAATTTTGAAAATGTGTTGAAAAGTTAAACATTGTGAAGTGAACAAAGAAAGCAATTTACACACTGCGAACACCAATTATCAAAAAGAGGTCAAATATGCAAACATAGCCCTTACTGCATCAGTTATGCAGTGGAAATATGGTGTTAAATCTTACACAAGAGCGATCAGTGATCACATGTGTGGCCTCATAATGGCCAATTTCATGTTGGGACAAGTTTTGTGACAGACGGACAGACAGACGGACAGTGCACAAATAGACTTGGTACTGATCATTCCTGTAAAGTTTGGATGAAATTGCACCAGTAGTGGGGACAAGCTTTTGTGTATCTGGCAACACACTGAAAAAAACACCTTTTATCAAAGGGCCATAACTCCCCCAAAAATCATTCAACCGGAAAACCCGTGCAATATGCGCAAGGACTTGAGCTACAGATCAATCCTGTAAAGTTTCATTGAAATTGCATTAGTGGTATAAGAGAAGTAGTCCGGACAAACTTTAAAAATAAAAATTATTAAAGGGCCATAACTCTGACAAAAATCACTGAACCGGAAAATGCTGACAATATGCACAACTAGACTTGGTACTGATCATTCCTGTAAAGTTTGGATGAAATTGCACCAGTAGTTAATGAGGAGTAGTCAGGACAAGTTTTGTGACGGACAGACAGACAGACAGACGGACGTACCAAAATTTGATGTTTATGAGGCAAATGAGCTCATAAACACCACCTGGACCAACGTCCATAAGCAAAATAAGCACATAAAAACAAAAAAATAGCTCTTAATTTGAATGTTATGCGTTTATGTTCTTTATTTAACTACGGAATGAAGCTCATAATAATCAAATGTTGGCTCGGACAGACAGACGACGGAGAAGTGATCCCTATATGTCGCCACTACTCCGTAGAGGCGACACAAAAATCAGTCATTAATTGCACATAACATGTCAATTATTACACGAAACTTGAAACTTTTTTAAATTCTTTGTACATTTTTCACAAGTTTGATTTTTCTTGAAAATTTGGGCTCATATGGAGGAATGCAGCTTTAACAGGTGTAGATAAATTTTCCAAAATTTTTACAGGTACCATGCTGAAATTTTCCCAATTTAAATACCAGGAAAAAGACATATTATTAAGTAGTTACTAAAAAAATGCCTTTAAATACAACTGTTGAATGTTTACTTACCATGGAACTTCGCAATCTTTATTTGTTAATTCTTTAGCATTCTGTTGAACTTTAAGAATTCTTTCTGCCTGCAGTTGGTACAGAGTTTTACCAGATGGCAAGCCAACATTGTACATGCCTTTAGGGTAGTTCACGCCAAGTCTTGTACCCTGACCACCAGCTAGAAGTAGTACTGCCACACTGTTGCTGCCAATTGCTTGTAGACCTGAAAGCATTAAATATATTGTTGTTAAGTTCTACCTTAATTGGATTTTTTTAAAATTTCAAAATGCTAAAATTCAATAGAATCCAAAAACCTTTTTTCATGGCACTTTGAGAGTGACATAAGGAGAATTACCTCAACTGAGAAATACCTCAAAATACAAAACTTTATGTAATTAAGTAAATGGGAAAAAAAATATTATCATATTTCATGACTTTTTTAAGGCTCAGTGTATCCTCTTTAATAGTGCTGTGGGTACTGTGGATAGATTACACAGGTTCAACAGTAAAATGGTTCAACAGTTTATTAACCCAAAGGGTGGCTTGGATTTTTAATATATTACTAAGATTTAACAAAGTTAGAAGACTGCAGGAAGAACAGAAAATTTAAAAATACTAAACAAGAGCTGTCTGTAGGACAGCAACGCTCGACTATTCTTAGTGCTTGATAGTAAAAAAAAATGCTTGATAGAGTTACCTCCTCCTGTTTACAGGTTGGGGTCATGATGGTGAACAAGTGTGCAAAGTTTCAAAGCCATATGTCAATGGACTTTGAAAATATTTGAACTATTACAAAAACTTTAACGTAAATTCTAAGTCGAAAAAGGGGCATAATTCTGTCAAAATGCTTGTTAGAGTTACCTCCTCCTGTTTACAGGTTGGGGTCATGATGGTGAACAAGTGTGTAAAGTTTCAAAGCCATATGTCAATGGACTTTGTAAATATTTGAACTATTACAAAAACTTTAACGTAAATTCTAAGTCGAAAAAGGGGCATAATTCTGTCAAAATGCTTGATAGAGTTACCTCCTCCATTTTCCAGGTTGGGGTCATGATGGTGAACAAGTGTGTAAAGTTTCAAAGCCATATGTCAATGGACTTTGAAAATATTTGAACTATTACAAAAACTTTAACGTAAATTCTAAGTCGAAAAAGGGGCATAATTCTGTCAAAATGCTTGATAGAGTTACCTCCTCCTGTTTACAGGTTGGGGTCATGATGTTGAACAAGTGTGCAAAGTTTCAAAGCCATATGTCAATGGACTTTGAAAATATTTGAACTATTACAAAAACTTTAACGTAAATTCTAAGTCGAAAAAGGGGCATAATTCTGTCAAAATGCTTGATAGAGTTACCTCCTCCTGTTTACAGGTATGGGTCATGATGGTGAACAAGTGTGCAAAGTTTCAAAGCCATATGTCTCTGGACTTTGAAAATATTTGAACTATTACAAAAACTTTAACATAAGTGGTTACGCCGACGCCGACGCTCGGGTGACTGCAATAGCTCTACTTATTCTTATCTAATAGTCGAGCTAAAAAAGTACAGAGTTTTATCAAAACAATAGGAGACAATTAAAATATGGGACAAAGCTATAAGTTATACTTCTTGAACAAGTTTTGTTATATTGCTACTATCTTTCTACCGGTATTTTCTATAATCAACCACATATAAATATATAGTTTTGAAGATACACTCTTGACATAGAATGCAGTGATTTTTCCCACTATATTGTTCAGCCCACTCAGGCTGTTACTCCTTGCCCAAAATAGGTATATTTTCCTTTAAAAATCTGCCCTGTGCACATTCTTCACAAGAACCATGACTTAACAGCAACTGACTTAACAGTATATCAGCTGGTTGATAAATTTAATTGACTGAAAGCTGTCCCTATATATCTAAGCCTCTGCTATGCTCCATGTATGTTTAATTGAATTGAAATTGAAAATGTTATAAAAACATGTTATGAATAAATTTTATTTTCAGGTATCAGAATTTGATTTCAGGTTTTCCTCCTTTTAAGTCACGCTATATTTTTCCCCTACAGAAAGACACAGATTGTTTGAAAATTGGAAAAAATCAATGGAGTGGAATGCAATATAGATTGTACATGTACTCCAGCTCATATTTCATTTAGAAAGGGTATTCAATGTACTACAATCAAGGACAAATATTCAAGTAGTCCTTTAACTTAAATAGATTGAACAAGTGAAAAAAGATCAGATGATCTGACAATTAATCCCTGCTGATTAATCAAGTTCAAAGTTACAATAAAATTTTTCGAAAAAATAAAAAAGCAAGATAAGAATTTAACTTCCTCTTCCTTAACCCAATTACAACCTTGCACCCTGTTTCATTGAATTACTGGTAATCAGATATATATTTAGTCAATTATATCAGTTTGCAATTGTTAACATTTACTATGGACTGACGGTTTTTGATCAGATAATTATACTGTACACCTGCTATCCACATTTCAATATTACTATCTAATTTTTCAAATACTATTGTTAGTATAACGTGGATAAGATATGTAAAGTGCACTCTATTGCCACTTGATTATCAGATATAATGATAGTAATATAATAAAATAAATAAATTCATATCAGTATTTATTAAATGCACGTGCAGGAAACAAAATGTACAAAAATACTTTATCAAATTAATCAAATTGTTACATTTTTCTATATGACTATACAATTTTAATTAATAATGATGCATCTAATAATTTTTAGTCGCAAAATTAAAATAGCTACTTAAGATCAAATGGCATCTCTCTAGAGCTTTATTGGTGGAACTCATAGGCCCTCTGACCCAATTTTTCAGGGACACTGGCAATAAGCTTTTAAGATTAACAGCTTTCTCATATAAAAGAATCCAATGTCCCCCACAGGCTTTGAACCCAAGGTAGTGAGGCTAAGGGGCAAAAAAATTAAGATCTAATTAAATCAAGACTTACATCCTCTCCAAAATCTTCATCATAAAACAGTTAAGTTTACATATTGTACACAGTAAACTGATTTTTCTATCAAATTTGGAAAACATATAGCAAGAAGTTTCTCAAGTAAATATTTCAAATGAAAAAAGCATCTATTACCCGTACATCTTTTGGATATATTTCCAAGGATGTCATCAACTTAATAGAATATTTCTTACCATACTGTTAAATCTATTTAAATTCTAAAAGCAAAGTCATAGAAACTGCAACCTATTGGACATGTTTAGCCAAAAGATACTCTCATTGAAAAACAGACCTAAAGGACTAAAGTTGAAATTTCACTAATATGCCAAATAACTGCTTCTGATTTTTTCTGACCCAAAAGACTGTTTCCAAACACTTTTCATTTTAAATATTTAACATAGTCAAAAGGGGATATTAGAAAATAAACATACCTATTGAATTATACTTTTCTAATGTTTCTGCATCCGTTCGTGAGACACTACCGCATACCTCTGCTGGTAATGGTTCAAGTAGGTCATCCACTTTGTCTGCTGCATTTTTAGATAACTGCATTGCAGTCTCAAAAAATTGATTGATTTCAGCAAAGTTCATATGATCAAGTTCTTTATATAATGATTGTTTCTCACTATCCGTGAGAGTGTCCCAGAACGCCAACAGGTGACCCTGACCCGCAGAGTCAAGTCGTGACCGTAGGCCATCTATATCCATGTTAAATAACTTAAACGACTAAAGTGTTTCCTTGCTCCAAAAGATATTTTATCAGCCTGTCTGAAGAAAAAAAAAAAAGAAAAAATTTTGAATAAACTCTGTATAATAATTAGCTAAAACATAACCTTAAGCACAAAGTCATGATCATAAAAAATATAACTCACAAAAATGTTAGATGCAGATCTTAGTTAATTATCATAAAATTTAAATGAAATCATTTACAATGTTTTCACTAAAAAATAAATATTCATACAATAATTACTCTCATCAATTCTCCTTTAAGTAGTCTCAAACTGTTGTATCATTTTAATGCATATGAACAAAACATTTAAAGGAACTCCATTAAGGTTTTTTTTCTGGCATGATAAGACTGGAAATATTTTCCTGTGCTTTGTGTACCATTTCTGCAGAAAATAATATACACAAAATAAAATTGAAAATTAATAGTTTGTGCAATTCTTAGCTCAATTTGAGTGAAAAGCTTTGCAAAGTATATATTTTTTGGGCCACTTTGCACAAGAAAACAAATCTGGTAAAAATATCTCCAGTTCCATCATGTCAAAAAGCCTTAGTGTTCATCAATATGAGCAGCGTCATGACAAAACTAACATAATGGGTTTGCGACCAGCATGGATCCAGACCAGCCTGCGCATCTGCGCAGTCTGATCAGGATCCATGCTGTTTGCTACAAACCCTATAACAAGTAGAAAAACTGATAGCAAACAGCATGGATCCTGATCAGACTGCGCGGATGCGCATGCTGGTCTGGATCCATGCTGGTCGAAAACCCATTATGTTGGTTTTGTTGTGACGCGGCTCAATTATATTTATCAAGTTGTAACTTGTGTGCCGGTGATAAATGAAACTAGAAATGTGTCCATAGGACACGGATGCCCCCACACGCCACTGTTCTGTCAATCTTATGACACTAGGTCAAATATTTTTTGGACTACATGTGCCACAAGTTGAAAACTAAAAATCAACAAAGGGCCATAATTCTGTTAAATATGGTCGCAGCAAACAATCCTTCCTTTACTACCATATACACATTAAGGTTGTTCATCCCTGGAAGTTTAAGCAAAATCTGCCATCCGGTTTAAGAGGAGTTGCGTTCACAAAATTTCTACATAGTATATAGTGAAAAAATCAACAAAGGGCCATAATTCTGTTAAATTTGGTCGCAGCAAAAATTCCTTCCTTTACTACCATCTAAACATAAAGGTTGTTCATCCCTGGAAGTTTAAGCAAAATCTGCCATCCGGTTTAAGAGGAGCTGCGTTCACAAAATTTCTACATAGTATATAGTGAAAAAATCAACAAAGGGCCATAATTCTGTTAAATTTGGTTGCAGCAAAAATTCCTTCCATTACTACCATCTACACATTAAGGTTGTTCATCCCTGCAAGTTGAAGCAAAATCTGCCATCTGGTTTAAGACGAGTTGCGTTCACAAGATTTCGGGACCTACGGACGGACAAGTGCAAAGCTATATGCTCCCACTTTGTGGGGGCATAAAAACTCACATTTGCCGAGTTTCGCAGTATCTCTATATCAGTCTTTATAGTAAATTTAAATTATCTCAACAACCGGTTGGTTATATTATTTATGAGCTACAAGAAGATTTGACAGGTTTTATAGTCCTATATAACCATCTATATATGGTCAAATAACACCTGTCAAGAATTTTCACAACAAAGTTACAATATAGCAAACTTCCTTTATAAAAGAATCAAATGAAATTTCCACATAAATTAACAACATTAAGTATATAGTATGCATAAATGTCGCAATTTTTCCAATGAAAAGTGATAATACAACATTTAACATGCAGTATTATAAATATACAAGTAATTTGACACAGGCTTGAAAAGAGTTTTTTTCCCCCAGAAGTTTTTAATGAATAAATGCCAGTGTCTATTCTAGGAGGGGGGATTGAGGGATTCACTCATATTTTTGAGAATTCCCACCTATTTTTTTCAGAGGCAGGGCAATAATTTTACATAGAGAAAGAAGGAAAAAGATCAACAACTGTAAAGAATTCTCACTTTTCAATAAAAATCCCCCCTGCTTTTGGAATCCTCAAATAGACACTGAATGCAGCTGTAATTTATATTTTCCATGAAAAGTAGTTTCAATAGCGTCAGATATTTTAAATATCATCACTAAAAATTTTGAAGAATGGTGGTCCGTTTTACCTGGTTGAAACCTTATCCCTACCTACTTCAAATACTCAAGTTTCCGTTCAATGTCAACACATTTTTACAACTATAATAAAATGTTTAAACATTAATACAAAAGCCTGAACAATTAAAATATACTGTTTGTATAAATCATTGAAATATGCATATTTTTTCAAAATCTGTATCTTTAATATTTTTACATTAAAGCAGTACAGAAGTTCAAATACCTGACAATGAGCATCCGAAAGTTACTGCAATGTTTAAGTATGGCAAAAAGAAAATCAACAAAACATAAACCAGGTTTTATTAACCTTTAAAGAGTACAATAAATATACACCTACACTTAATAAGGCATATATACCAGCAAAACTTTAACAGCTGGGTTCTTACGCCGTTATCATTTAATAAAATTTTATTAGGGCTTATTACCCAATAAATCTAGGAAGTTCTGTCATTTTTTAAGTGGCTTGCTTTCTATCTAAATTTAAATGCAAAGGTAGACAAAAAATGAAAATAAGTTGTCATGTGCAGTAATCTGTAAATTAAATTATAAAATGTACATATAGACAGGTCCTATAATGCCAACCTCAGGCAATTCTTGCTTTGCTGTATTTTGGCCAAAACATCTAATAGTTCAATACTTAGATTACATTTTTTGACATTTTAGAGTTTTAAATAAATAAAAGTGCCCATTAAATGAGGAATTATTCAAAATGCCCATTCATAAAGATAATCTCCAAATATACATGCATCAAATACACAAACAATTTCAGTAACTTGGCCTTACATACTGTACCTATATACAGTATACAATAATTGCACATCCAAGGAGCAACTGAATCTTTTAGTTGTTAGGATGGTAATTTTGAAAACTAAGTGTAGATTAACATGACAAATTAACTTATCAGCTTGTTATCTTGTAAGTTGTATATATCATCATGTTATGAAAGTCAAGTCAACTTCCTTCATTGACAAAGTGTCAACAATATAAATGTCTGCAGACTAAAGTTAACACATCCCTTATAAACATTGTCTTGTAGATACACCCTTTTCTGTTCAAATTTTTTTAAAGAAATGTAGGCCTGCACAGGCTTACGTTGATCCATAGTCTGTAGCTACCAAAGAAGAGGATGATCACAAACAAGTGGTTATTACATACCGCAAAGCAAGATTTGATGAAGGTTAGCCAAGGACCAGTCTACATATAATTATTGTAATTAAAATAGGTAACTTTGATTTCCTATATTGATTATAGATATGCGGTGGCGTGGTCGAGTGGTTAACTTATCAGACTATAGTAATCAAAAGATTTAGTCAAGTGGGTTAAAGACCCATTAGCCAGGCAGTCCATTGTGTTAAAAGAGAAACTTTACACTAATTGCTCAGTACTGGTTGGTTCCAGGAATGGATTTGAGAGCGCGCCTTTAAGCTTATAGCTAAGCTTCCTACAGAATCAAACTAAAATATATCATGTATAAACTAAGTCGCCATAAATTTGCATTTGTTAAAGCTTCTCAAAAATGTATCTAATATTTTTCAAAAATCATAGATCTAAAATATTCCTTAGACTGTACAGACAGGCAGTTACTTTGAGGTTGGGTTGTACATGTAAGTATTTTGTTGGCATATTTGCAATAGTTTCTTTGACAGCAAATGATGACGAAATTGTCCATGAAAATATTGTATAATATTTAGCAGCCATCTGACTCTCACGATAATATTCATTTCAATTTCAGGTGACAGGTAAATATATAAACTGTCATTTTTTGACATCATAACACTTTTATTTGTGACACACTTAATATTTCTAAAATGTAGCATTATGTAAAATATTGGCAATAAATAAAAAAAAATGTAGGCTGTTTGTATTTTTTTTTTTTGCTTGAACTTTGATTTATTTCAAAAATCTATTATAATCAAAATTTTAACATAACTTATCTTATATAAAAAATGGGCTTTTTCATTCTGATAAATGGTGATTCAATCTGAACTTTCAACATGTTCTCTTATAAATAGAGAAAAATTCTATCCAGGAAAATTACATTTTCATATTTTGTTATATACAGTGGGATATAATCATGCATAATAATCATGCAATATGTTTAAATTATACGTCATTTAGATATACAAAAATATACTTGTAAAGATAATTAGATTTGTCTTATAAATAATAAATATTCAAATAAAAATTATATTTAGATACCGGTGATTTCACAAAGTTAACCTATTTTAAACCGTTGCCCGAGGATCTGTGGTATCAGGCTACATTACGTTTATCAGAAAATATTTTTAATATAAAAATCATTAATGAAAAGGATTTTTATTCATTTAGTAAGTTAACAGTAATCCCCAAATATGCAAGAATGGAAGGATAAATGGGTCAAAAATTAAATCTTCATATTAAGTTGTGAAAAACAATTAAAATTCAAACTAGATCTAAATGAACAGGCAATATGTCGGTATACTGTATGGGATTATAACACCATTTAATTGATTGTGTAAAAATCAATTAAGGGTCTAATTAGTAGGCAAATATGAAGATTTCATAGTTTTCTTACCATGAATATATTCATTATTCACAAAATTAAATTTATTGGCATATGCTATGCGAATTAGTATGACATTTAAAAAAGAAGCATCGACATCTGTTGCTTTTATGAGCAGTCGCAGAAAACGTAAATACCGTGATAATCATAGAATCCGTGATATTATCATAATTATGTACGAAAACAATTAAGGACGAAACAGCATAAACACCGGTCGTTATTTGCAAATACCAAATCCAACTGATCCATGTATTACATTTCAATGGTTTAGAAATTGTTAAATCTTACCAAAATTCGTCGAAGCGATAAATGTTATCCCTCCTGGTCTACTTTTGCTTTAACACCGAATATATCTGGGTGTAAGCTTTATTGACATGTATACAATCTAGACCGGAAATGCGTGTCGTGACTCAGATGAACAAGTGCGCGCACATTTAATGTAAACACGCAAGTTATAACCGCGAAATATTCGAAGTTACTTCATGCGCCGCCGTGGGTGTTAGATCTAAAAGATCTTACATTCTCTTATTTTAACAGTTAAATCTGCCTTATTTTATTTTATCTTAAGAAACACTATTTTGAGATGCTTTCGATAATTAACACTAAAATTAAATTCGTAACCTGTTTCTATTCCTTAATTGGCAATTAAGATCCGAGAATTAGTTTCAAAAAGCCTCGCAAACATTTTTATACAAAAAGGCGGACTGGAAGCGGTTAAAACAACTGTCAGCGGTTACCATCAATACATGCTTATGGATGACAAATGCTCTAAAAAATACTCTAAGTACAGAAAGCCTTTGTTTTTTGTAATTTATAGATCTAGATCTCTACCTACAAATATGTCCTCCATTAGGGCTAACCAGAACCAGCAACTAAACAGACTAATAAGGTGGCATAACAATGCCTTTAAAAAACACAAAAATACATAACTTACCCCAGGGACAACAAAGGCACGAAACCAGTGTCCCTGGTAAGATAAAGTCTGTTATCCTTAATGCAGGCGTCACACTGTCCCGAAATTGACACCAGATGGGCACACGAATATGGAATTTGAAATTTCGCGCGAAGATGGCCCCGAAATTGGTCGACAGCCCCTCAACAGCCGAAGCAAGTACGATTCCTACAGAAGGTCACGCGATCGCATCCGATCCACACACGATTCCTACCGAAGGTCACGCGATGGCATCAGATCCACACACGAAGTCACCTCAAAGATGCAAATTTTTACCAAGTAGTTTACCCGCAGGACACGCGAAGGTCACGGGATAGGTACACGACGTCGTATTTTGAGTGTGATGCGTTCGAACGTGGTTACGAAGGCGTCAAGTGACCTCCGGGTGGTATAAAACCTTCCGTCAACCGCGGCAAATTTCAGTGGCAGCTAAACTACGTCTACACTTTATTTTTTATCTTCATATTACTATCAAAACAATTTTATTCGCACGAAAATCTATGATAAAAGAGATAATTTTGATTTTTGTATAGTAAATTATCCACATTTAGTTGCAACATCTTACGGGGTACATGATTGCATCTCAGTTAATTAGATTCACAAGAGCGTGTAGCAACGTAAAGGATTTTAACGCGCAAAAAAATTTCATTATTAGCAAGCTACTCAAACAGTGCTAAAGCTATTATAAATTACGTAAATATTTTCGTAAGTTTGATTTAATCTCAAAATTCAATAGTGATTAAAAACCACTTCTGCGTCAATGGATTAGCCAGCCTGATTTTTATGGGGATGTTATTTACAAACTTCGCATGATCTTTGGTCATTGTAATTTTTCTGTTGTCTTTACTAAAATTATTAAACTGTTTATTAAAAGAGGTTATGACCCTACTTTTTGAAGACATACCGCATGCTTGGTGTTCAAAACTTTTACAGTTGGACGCTTCGCTTTCCTCTTTTGATTACATCTGACGGACCAATCTGGAGACTCTATGATGGACTGTTCTTAAAGCCCTTTGGGACTGAATTGCCTTAATGTTCGTCTACTGTCTTGCTTCGTTGGGCCCTTGTAGGTGATTTTCTTGTTGCTCTGTCTTCCTTTAAGACATTGAGTACTTTTGTTAAGGTCAATGGGTTTTCTTTTATATGTTTTTACATGATCATTTCAGTGTTCACTTTTTGTAACCATAAAACAACTGTTAGAATTTCACTTGGCGGGATACATTTTATTTACACTGTCTCGTTTATAGGAACATGGTTGCGCTAAGAGTGAGGTTTGGTGCACCATTAACCGGTTTAAACTCCCCAGCAGTACTTATGCTGCTGACCGTTTTAAGGCGGCGACCCTCTGTGTTCCTAAGATGTATGTCATTGTTGTTTCATATTGATTTGGTGACATATTTGTCATGTTTTGTTTCGGGTCCTCCTGAGGCTCCTTGCCACTAGTTTTGTTGCTGGGTCGTGTGGGGGCTTCGTTCATTGAACGCCGCCTTCACTTGTTGATCTTGTTTACCATATTTGATTAAACTTTATCATGCCACCCAAGGTGGGCTTGTAGGAGTTGCTCATCATGTTTTCAAATGTGTATAAAAATGCTGCTGTTTTCTTTTTCTCAGTTGACTCCTCATCAAAGCATGAAATTTTGCAGGAAATAAACTGAAAATAATTGTTATTTAATTGCAAATAATGGAAGTTTTTGATGTCTCAGTAAAGATGTGCAAGACTGAAACTGAAAATATTTTTTAATAAATTGCAAATGATGGAAGCTTTTGATGTCTCTGTAGAGATGTGCAAGACTGACAGATGAGGAAGATGGTCTGATGTCCACCGTAATATGAAACGCTTGATCCACTCAAATTTGCTTTTTTCGTACTCATCGTGGTCATATCTCGATGACATCGTACCAAAATACGATTGCGACACAATGGTATTGCGAGGGCTTCACGTAGTCGTGTACACTTCTTAAGACGATCGGGAATCTTCGTGTTTCTTTCGTATTGTCTTCTTGAGGCGATTGCACCGATGATCACACGAAGTTAAAACGAAGAGTATACGATTTGACAAGATGGCTTCACGACGGCCTTACGAAGCGCAAAATTGGCATACGAATTCAACACGAAAATGAACCTTCGCAATGTCTTCCGGCAATTTTTTGGCATGCCAAACATTTTGCGACCGCTCACGAAGTTGCTGCCGGAGCCTGAAAAATTAAGCCGGGGTCATACGATGGCAAAAGATGCCCTCACGAATGGCCCGATGTTATTACGATAAGATCCGAATTTGAACATTTCCTTAATCGTGTGTCAATTTGATGCCAAATTCGGGAGAGTGTGACGCCTGCATTAACAATGGCATTATCTAGAACACCTTTACACCCTTTCTCTTACAATAATGCATAGATGAGGGCAATATATCTCATCAATGGAAATCTGCAAATGTACATAGCCCAAATCTATCATCAAACCCAGGTAACCTCAGGCTAATTGCTAATTGCTTTTACATGCATAATTTAAAATTTAATCATCATATATACATTCACGTAAAATTGCACTTTGAAAAATCGTCTTTCCAAATATTTTATTTATTCTATAAAAACAAAAGGGCAGTAACTTCTGCAATACTACAGTAATTCACATTGTCGTAGTTGCCGTTCTTCTATCCTCATATGTATTCCCACAAACCAGTAACCGAGTTTACAAATACAGAAAAAACATCTTTTTTTTTACATAATTATTAATTATATAAAAATAGATCTAAACAATAAGCCTCTTTTAACTGAATGATTTTGACAGCTCTATTTTACAATAGTTATATCCCACAGTAACCGCTGAGAGTTTATCTATAATGGTAATTATGTTGACAGAATCTAATTTAATACATAAGAACAAACCACTCAAAGATATACATGGGTGTTGTTGGTAAAACGTCGTGTGGGATATATGATCCAATTTTGCATGACTATATATTAAACAAAATAAATACTTCTAGAACAAAATATTACTTTCATTGCATACTTGATCATTTAAAACACTTTTCAAGAATCAAGATTTCAAGATTTTCAATATTTTATTATTCACTCGATGCACAATACATGTAAATATGAGATAAATAACAAATTACAAATGTTATCGAGGTTAATGGTATGTAACTCACACATCTTACAATATTCTTTTAACATAGACAGGAGAAAGTTTAACATTCATACAAAATTCAGGAATGTTTTATACAAATATTAAAACTATACATTTCTATTGTTTTTTACTTCTGGGACTTAAAAAATGACTTATCTTAAGTCCCAGTTTATTTGCATTTGAAATGTGCCGATTGTAGAGCAATCCACTGTAAGCATCACATATCAATACAGCATTCATGCGTAAGAACGTGTTTACACGTGTTTTGAAATATTTAATAATAGATTAAGAGTAAGATGCTAAGAAAGTAGCTCTAAAAAAGGAACTATAGCAAAGTGGTATTTTGACTCCCATACCTGACACTTAAGGCAATATGACTTAGCAAAAAGGAAAACTGGAATCTGTTGCAGAACACCAGAAATAATAGATTTTGAGAGATGAAAATGAAAGCATTGTGGGGAATTAATTGACCTTTATTGTCAAGCATGAAGATGGGTAAATATTAATTAAAATTTTGTATTCTCAAACAACATTGCGCTCATCTATGGCTCCTTCTTAATATTGCAAATAACTAGACTTCATGATTAACAAACCTGGAAAAATTGTGATTCCTTTGAATTCTAATATAAGAATTGTATGATATTTGTATATACTTTTATAGTATAGTTAAAACTTAATCGAAGATCTCGCATTTATTTAGTTATGCTATGTTTTATATAATACTTATGTTTTAAATGTCTTTGGTTGTCTCTTGATAATTTCTTCGTTCTTCAACCTGACAAGATTCTAAAAGTTTGTATATTTTCAATAAATAGTTTCCACTTTTGATATATTTCACAATAAATGTATTTATTATATACTTATAAATGAAATGTTAAGAAATATTTATGAAATAAAATGCGTATTTCATTTCCCGTATTTTTACTGTATTTTTTCACTACAGTGAAATATATTTCCGTATTTTCACTGGTGTCTTGCCGTACTTCTTCTTAATTCAACCAATACAAAAAACTATAGGAGAGGTTTTAAAAATTTTAAGGTCAAAGAAGAGAAAAAGTATATAATAATAAGAAAATTTCTTTTTTTGTATTTTCTGATCGTAAGATCAGTAAATACATAGCTAACATCCACGGTCTAACACAACATTTCCTAACAGTCCTAACAACGCAAAGTAGTTCTCACTCAAAACTGCTTAAAAACCAGCAATTTAAAAGAAAGAATATTTTTTAATGTAGGCATTTAACGAATTACAGTGCATTAAAAGTTAAGATTAGTCAATAGAAATATATGAGGTTACAATCACAAATTTCGCGGATGAATATCTTTCTTACCCAATGAACAATGTTCGGCTATTTCCGTAAAGCTTCGGATTATCATGAATATCATATTAATCAATGAAAATGCTATTTTTAGCTATGCCGATTACCGAATACTCCAGAGCGGAGTACACAAATAAATCTGACTGTCGAGTAGTGGAATATATACATGTCGGACTGTTTTGGCGAGAAGATTTTCGATAAATTATTTTCATCAGTGTTAAACAACACGTTTATCGTGAACAAAATACCTCGAAATTAATAAGGATTACAAACACGAAATGGAAATTCTCAATTTAGAATTACATAATGTATTCGTTTTTATTCAAGGTTCATATGTATAACTTCGCCGTGGTGCAGAGGTAAGCGGTCTCGTTGAGGGTGTGAGAGGCCTATGGTTCAAATCCTAGTCGAGGCAATTCTATTTTTTTCATGCAAAATTCCATATGTAAATCTCAAACTGTTATAGAAGAAAATCAAAACGCTGTCGCTGCGTAAGATGAATTATAGTATATAAAAATAAACTTATACAGGAAAGTACATACAGATAGTCAGTATGATTTAGATTGCAAAGATCAGAAAATACCATAGAGCTGCAGCCCTTTGATTTATAAATACAGGATTTGTTTTCATCTTGTGATATGGAAATTATCATATTTCTTTTGTGGCTACCGCAACTCATGCAATATTTATTTTCAGACCACTCAGAAAAACTTGAATATTATATTTTATTTAATTTTACCCATGAAATATGGTGCTATGTCAGTCAAATATATTTCATATTTTTCAAAAATAAATATGAAATATAAATATGAAAGTGGGCGGAGTCAAAACTCATATTTATTTTAAGGGACTTCTTTCGCCGTTTTGTTTGAAAAATCTGATAAATACAAAACAACTTTTTCTTGAATTTTGTTTTGAAAACTATCTAGCATGATAGAAAATTGTCTAACTAAGAAAATTAATCCGAACACCAATATCTTTAATTCAGTAATTAACGCTGTACAGACGTTTAAAGAGTAATTTACATGACGTCACAATGTAGCGCCAAACAGCGCGTGCTTACGCATAAATTACTGCGCGCTGTACAATTGCAGTTGGTAGCAAGCAAGGGGATTCGTTACCATTTTCTTTGATAATGAAATTAAATAAAAAGGTTATTTTTTCGTTTTTCGTGAAAAATGTTATATATTTTCACTCAACATGATAAAATGCCACATTTTTTCACTCGCGTACCGGCTCGTGAAAATATGTGGCATTTTATCATGTTTCGTGAAAATATATACCATATTTCACGCAAACGAAAAAATATCCTCTTAATATATTTTTTCTTTAAGTTTGGATGGTAAGGAAAAGAAGGCCCAACACAGCATGGTAATAACAGATTATAGAATATAACTCTAGGATGAAATAATTAAGAAATAATATATCCCTTACAGTGATTTTATCGCTAAATAAAATCACTGTTTGGAGTTTGGATGCGAGGAATTATATCACGAGGGCGTAGATTCTGTTTTTGTCGAAGGTAGGATGTTTGAACGGTAGCTTGCAACTTCTCTTATCGACCATGAACAGGCGCATTCAAACTGAACATGCAACACTTACAATGACACAATGTTTGTCGTGCTATAAGGTTTTTTTTTCTAATAATTTACCGGCAACAATATTTTTAATATTTAATAAGTATTATCTAAGCTGATTAAAAGTTTAATTCAATCAATTCTATATTTCTTTGATGGTCAGACAGATAAATTACAAGGACTTAATTAACATCGACCAGCATAAGTGTTAGTGTATACAAATAGCAGAAGTCAACATTTTGTATAATATGATTATCCATCATTCAAATGTATCTATGTATGTAACAGTACATATTCAACTAACTTTGTATTTACATTTTTATAGCACTTGATCAATTTGTATAATAATATTTTATAATTTATATCTCTGTAAAATCCAATTTTGTTACATGAAGAAATTTTATCTTTAAAACATACTTTCATATCACATGGCAATGCCAATGTTAATTCATTCATTCGTTCGTTCGTTTGTTTGTTCATTCGTTCGTTCGTTCGTTCGTTCGTTCGTTCGTTCGTTCGTTCATTCATTCATTCATTCATTCATTCATTCATTCATTCATTCATTCATTCATTCATTCATTCATTCATTCATTCATTTATTGGTTATAAACACTGGACAATGACTATGATCTAACATTTTGATAGGTACCAGTATAGATACTAATTGCTATAAATGATATCTTGTTCTTTTACAACAATTACTATGTTTTAATTTGGTTAAGAGTATAAATAACAGTAAGAAATAAACCTGAATTTATATCACAATTTTTATGAAACATCTTTGAAAATATAGTTTGAAATGTAAAATGATTATAATATAATTCTATAACTTATAGACTAACTGAGCAAATAATACCTTTTCGACTTTTAAATAAAAATAAGTTACATAAAGAATGCCGACAGGTAAGACATACTTTCAATTCAAAGAAAGTGTTATTTTACATGCAAGACCAATTTCATTTTCAGCAATATATTATAGTGTGTAAAAATACATTCCCGTTTGGAAATTTCCCCCCTAAATTTTCAAAAAATATTAAAACTAAAATGATATTTGGGAACCTATATTTTCTGTATACCGGAACGTGTTGCATTTTTGACCTCTTCATTCAGGGCCCAAGGAAAACACTTATAAAAAATTTTGCCCGCTCTGTACTTTAAACCCAAGTTGAAAAAAAATCTATTTGGAAAAAACTTTTTAAATTTTCAGATGATTGAAAACGCAGGCGTTTTTTCGTAGGTAAAGGGTAAATGTCACTCTCCTTATTCTTTTTAAAAGGTTTTATAAAAAGGGGGAATAAATATTTTGTTTTTATTAATGTTTTCCCCAAATATTTTGGTTCCCTTAAAAGTAATTGACATTAAATTTCCTACATGAGTTTTTTAACCGCAATAAAAAAATTTAAAGATTTAAATCTTTTAATCCTCCAATTTTTTTTAGTCATATTTTTTCTTTTATTTTGTTTCCTTTACCCAAAAAACTTTAAAAATAATTTTTGTTTTGATTTTTTTTTCAAAGGTGAATTTGGATATTTTAAAAAATATCCATTTTAAGGGGATTATTTTATAAGACTAGTTTTCCTATGGGGAATTAAAATTTATTTTGATCAGTTGCAAAAAGTCTCTTTTTACTTCATTTTTAGGTCAATTAATTTTTAAATTTTTTAATCAGTAGAAAAAGTTACACCAAGCAAATAAAAAAATCTTATTCCCGTCAAGGGTTTTATTTGTTTTTTGTTTTTTTTTTGTGCCAAAACCAAATACCGTATTTTCCCTTATGTTTAATTCAGACATATTCAATCTGAAAAATTAAATAAATTTTAAATCAGCATTGTTTTTTGAAGAACTTATTTCTAAAAGAAAATATGTCTCTGCATATTGAGAAAAATTTTTTATCCATTCCCTTATTTTATTTTTTAAATACCCTTGGGGTTTTCGTAAACGATATTTAAATTTAGCCAAAAGAAAAAATTAAATACAGTGCGATTTTCAAAAAATCTTTTTTACTCGACGTTTTTTTTTTGGGAAAAAATGTTTTTTTCCCCAAAAAAGACAACCCCTTTTGGGAAAAAAATCAAGTTGTTTTAAAAAAGGGGGGTTTTTTGAGGCCTAAAAAACGAAAAAACGGATGTAATAGTTTTTAATATAATAAACATAAAACCCTTTTGGGAATTCTATCAAATCTACGGAATGAAGACGTTTAGGATTGCGTTTGAATTTAAAACCTATTTTCTCGTTTAAAGATGATTATTGTTGGCATGAAATGATATGGCTGTGTAATGTTCTGTATCTGTTTCCTAACATTATTTCACTAACAAAAAATTTAAAAAATTTCAGAAAAAGAAAAAAATTTTAAAAAATTTGAAAAAATTTATCCCGACTACCACTCTTTTAATGTAATTTTAAAAGGGGTTTAATAAAAACCTTCTTTGCCCGAAAATACATTTTTTAAAACTTAAATTTTGCAAAAAAGAAACTCACTCCCTGTAATCTACAAAATTTATTTAAAACACGCTCATGGAGTCGAAAATGACCCCAAAAAATTTCATGTACTCAATTTATAAGTAAACATGCCTAAAGTATTTTTTTTTCAACACAAGTTCAAAACTAAATTTTTATTTTTGCAATTCTTTTGATCGATTTGGGTTGGGAAACCTATAAACTTATTTAAAAACTCACAATCCGTTTCCGGACCAAAAGCAATAAAAGTAAAATTTCTTGCCCCGGAAAAAACGGATTGCTAATGACGGGATTTGAACCCACGCCGTCAGCAGTCCTTGATTACTAGTTCGACGCGTTAACCACTCGGCCACATAGATATTTAGCACATATCATAACTTTGTTGGCTTTTAAAAAGCAAAATGATTACTTTTGAACAATCATGAACATAAGGTGAGTTTGTCTGTGTGGTATTGATACTATTCATGTAAAGAGAGGTAATAAAATTAGGTATATATTTTTGATTATTTAAGGCATAATACTTTGTGCTTTTGAATTTCCACATAATTTTTACGTTTCTTTGATTTTTCATCATTTAAAAAACAAACATTATTGTTGTTTTCGGTCAGTATATACATTCCATAGAAATTGCATGGAGATAAATTGTCACAACATTGTGCTTCAAACTTTACCTTTTAACCTTTTACCGCCATGGAGCATATTGTGAAAAATGGCCGTTTTTCATTGAAAAGCCCCCTGTCACAAGTTCAATTTGCCATGAAACTATAAAAATGCTTCAAACTGATTCGGGGCTTGCCAAATTTAAAGACGGGCCAAAACCCTTTGTAACCCGATGTCAATCTTAAAATTCCGCTAAAAAAAGCCAAAAAACCTTTTTTTCCTGTAAAAAATTTAATTAAATTCCCCTTTGATTAGATAAGTAAAAAACTTTTTAGCGTTGGTTGCACCATCCCCACACCTCCTAGCATCGGTTTTTAGTTATTTTAATTTTCACCACTTTTTAACGTGCCAAACAATGATGCCAAAAGGGCCAAAAAAATTTAAATACTGAAGGGAAAATGGGGGGAACGTTTTTAAACTGCACATGTCACTTAAAACCCGCTTTTTTGAATATAAAACTAATGTAAAAAGGGACCCAATTTAAACCCTTCTTTTTCCAAATTTCAAAATTTTTGGCCCCTTTTCCGTAAGTCGGAAAAGGACTTGGAATAACAGAACGGAATCGATTGTTTAACAACACCCCGCCCCCACAAAAAACATTAAAAAAACAAAAAAAAAAAACAAAAAAAAAAAAAACAAACAAACAAAAAAAGCCCCAAAAACAACCCAAACAAAAAACACAACAAAATAAACAACAACAACAAAAAAAAAAAAAAAAAAAAAGAGATAAAAAAGTAATTTTAAAAAATATATTTCTTTTTCCTAAATCAAATTTTTCAAAAAAAGTTACCTAATTGTGCAAAAATCCCCAAGCCATTATATTTCAAAAAATCCAAAAAATTAAATAAATGTTAAATTAAGTCGGGCAAATCGTAATTAAATGGGGTTATTAGGGAGCAAATCTCGGGGGTTTTGATCTTTAAAACCCTTCATTATACATTTTCAAAAAACGGGCTCTTTTTTTGTTTCAACCAAAAACCATGTGTAAAACAAACCCAAGGTTATTACTATGAAAATACCCCGGGATTTCGATTGCTTATTTCATGTAATGGGTAGTGGGCTTCACATAGCAGTATTTACTGTCTATTTTTTTAAAGCAATGATTTCATCTGTTTAAATTTACTTTTTTCGGACTTCGTGAAAAAACCCGTTTTAAAAATATTGTGCGCAAATAGTTCATGCAACTAAAAAAACCCAAAAAGACCAAATTTTTAAATGATATATCAGAAATTTTTTTTTAAAATAATATCTTTTCTTTTAAACTTCATGAGAAAAGATCGATTTTAAAATTTTTCGATTAAAAAAGTTGAATAATCTTTGGGGACCTTTTTTTTGTAAGTGGATTTTCACCCAAAGCGATTGCCTGTAAAGGCGATCAAAAGCGTCGTTTTGGACCTTTGTTTAAAATGTGTCCGATTTAAAATCGTTACATATACACTCCCCGTCTTTAAAAATGGAGTGCAGGTATTTTTTACCCGTACCTAGACAGTCCATTTATTGGGTATTTTTTCTTGGGGTTTACTTATTTTGACGGCAAGAAAGAAAGGGCAAAATGTCATAGGGTACTCGTTTATTTGGTACTTTTCCGGGTTTTATATTGTGACAAGGGAAGTTTTTTATGTTGACTATGTACAAAAAAGGAAAAAACACCCCAAAAACTCGCAATTTGTTAATACTGGCTCCCCCCCCGATAAAAACAGAAGCCCCGTGTCGAGTCTTTCTGTTATTTTTTTTTTTCAAAATTCTTTTTAAGTAAATTTCCCTATTATAAAATCCAATTTTATTTCTTGTTTCATTTTTCCCTTTTGTGTAAAAATATCTGTTTTCGATTTTCTTTTTAAAAAAAACACACGGAATACATAATTGTATCGATAATTATCGATAATGATATTTATCATCATATTAACAATTAAAACTGATTTAAATTTTTCTACCCAATTTTAAGCGGTTATGATGAAGTCAAAATTAAATGCGTAACTTATGTTTTATTTAATAAATTAAACTTTATCTTTTATTTGCACGCGTTTTAATTTTGGGAAAAAATGCTCCTGAAAACTATTATCTAATGTTTGTTTAAGATAAAAAAACTAAGTCAACATCCTAAATTTTTATTCGCC
>NW_026859870.1:0-48569 GCF_026571515.1 Ruditapes philippinarum
TTAAAAAATTCGTTTTATAATGGCGAAGGGGGTATTGTCATATAGTACGCATTTCAAGCATTTCCTCAATTAAAAACCCGTGGGTCAATTATATTAGACAGCTTGTCCGGTCTTAATAAACAGATGTTCAACAACAATAGTACTTTCCGCCTGATAAAGATCCTCTAATTACAAGAATGGGGATAAACATTTTATTAGTGGTAATTAAGTAGAACAATACAATATTAGAAGTTCTTAATTAATGCGTCCTGTCAAGTATAAGCGAATATATATATATGTTTAATTGTTACCTGTCACAAGCGGGGAAAAGTTGGTTTAATAATTCACTTTTATTATACATAGCGTAGGTTGATTATCCCTTTAAATACTCAAGGATCAGACTAGTTTTTCAGTGTCGGTTTTAATTTTTAGTAGGCACTCACTTAATTTTGGTACGCAGTTATAACTTACTCTTTGAATTGTTTAACTTGGAAACTTTGATTATAAAATAAATGTTGAACTTACTGTAAATGCATATTCTAGTAAACAATAATTAAACTGAATGACATTTGAATATACACTGTGTTGACTTATTGTATTTGAGTTTATTCAGATAACCGGTTACAATACACTTTATATCTGAGGATGAAATGTCATTTGATAGAGCACGCGTAAGTTCCATCAAAATGAACACATTTTTAAGTTACGTTTTGACGTAATTTTTTAGATTTGGTTTAAACATATTTTATTCGTCGTATAAGCATATTTACATACATGATATTTACAATCAAAACAAGAAAAGGATAAGACTGGAAGCAACCTAATGCTTAGATTTATGATCTTAGATTAACTCTCATAACACACTTACTATGATCTATGATCAGATATGTATTTCCTACTACTTAGACCATTATTTTGTAATTTAAAGCCTTTTTTAAAAATCAATTTAACTGTATTTGCAGGCAAATTGCCAAAAGCTACAAGCTGATTTAGTTCATATTGATAACGCAGACGAAAACACGTTCCTTACCAACCATCTCAGTACACTAAAAGGTTAGCACATTTTAAATTTAATTTCATTTCCTAGTATAGTCACGTTTCTTATCTGCATTTTTTTGCAAGTTTTTTCGAACTTTTTTGTGCCTAGTTTCATATAACTTTAAAAGTAATTTCATTTGACATAAGAATGAGATGTTGACACTTTACATTTGCAAAAGGTTGTCCTTCCTGATTTAAATACAGCGCAACCAAAGTAATTTTTGTATCGTAATTGAATTCGTAGTAATTTGTGTATTTTAATTGTATACGTAGTAATTTGTGTATATTAATTTTATACGGAGTAATTTGTGTATCTTAATCGAGAAGGTATTCATTTGTGTATCTTAATCGAGAAGGTATTCATTTGTGTATCTTAATCGAGAAGATATTCATTTGTGTATCTTAATTGAATTCGTAGTAATTTGTGTATCTTAATCGAGAAGGTATTTATTTGTGTATCTACATGAATGTCATCCATAGGTATTAGCTTTTGGATTGGACTCACAGATGCTGACAGAGAGGGTGACTTTAAGTGGGTTGACGACAACTCAAGGATATCATTTTCAGACTGGAGCCCATCGCAACCTGATAATGGCGGGAATAAGGAAGACTGCACACATATTTATGCAAAGTGGGATTATAAATGGAATGACCTAAACTGTCTTACTCCTGTAAAGTATATTTGTGAAGAGAAAAAAGATGAAAAGAAAAAACAGAATATCAACAGAATCAAAACGTCAAAGAATTTTCTAAAACTGATAAAGGAGTCGTTTAAATATGTTTTGTGTTTTTCTTTAAAACCGAATTGTGTAAATTATACAAATTAAGAATTGAATTATCTACTATATGTTTAGATATAACTTGAGGATACGTCTTTTTATAATAATGTAACTTCTAACTATTAATACATTGTGTTGATCAACCTCAATATAATATAAAAACAAAGATTTACCCTTATTTTGTCCAAAATATTTGTTTTCTACCGTATTTAGAATAGAAAGATGTATATATGACAACCATTTGTCAATAAAAGCCATACTTTGTCCTAAAGATTAACATTAATTCATTTAAAACTTGAATTTAAATTATAAATAATCACTAGAAAGGTTTTTTATTTTGCTGAGAAACGTTTTGTTCGATGTCCGTCTAAGAACAGTTTGACTTCCTATAGAAATTGCATGGAATAATTGAATATAAGTAGGATTTTCATAGGTTATTTTAAAAAATACAAACTGAAATTAGGTTATCTCATTAGCTATTGTAAAATGATGTAATAAAATAAAGAATCTTTCTGAGACGTATACGCGTCCAAATTATAAAATAATATTATAAAAGTATCGGAAACAAACTTTCTAGTTAAATTCCTGGATAATTGAGATTTGTAAACTTCCTCAAAATAAAACATTATATAGTTATAAGTTACATTCAAAATGATCAGTCTAACAATATTTTCTGGTACAATCAGTAGATTATGTTCATGATATATCATACGATCATTGACTTCTATGTATTGAAGCTTTGTTTGGAGCATACAAATTGAAACATTTACACAATATTGACACATACTCGTATTTATGTTGTCTTGTTTGGTAGCTTTAAAACCTAAATGAGCATAAAAACCGCCCTGGATTGTCACTTGTAAAAGCTCAAGATATCTTTAGGACCAGTTTAATAACTTCATCAAAACAAAGGAAGGCTGAGACCTCAAACCGAGTTGGCCATAAACATTGCTCTAAGGAATGGGCATATCAAAAACATCCAAATTTACATACAAATCAACTTACCTGGAGAAAATACGCACGAGTGTTGTTATTGATGACTCGGTAGCCATTTTGTCAAGTTGCAACTTAATTTCTCGCTTGAACCAAGTGTGCGACCACTTCACGTCTTGCCCCTTGCTTCACACAGATTTGCTTTTACACCTAACTTTTAATTGGTGTTGTACTTTTTAATGAAGAAAATTTTTTTTAAAATCTTATAAGCAACTTGTATGATTCGTAAATAACATGTATAGCTTTTTCAAAAGAAAAGTTCAAATTACCCTGTGTTTTCTATTTAAAATGTGTTGATATTTAGATAACAACATGTGTAGTTATTTAGTTAAAAGCATACACCTTAATAATAACAATAACAACTTTAATAAATACATTTTTTTTTATTTTGCATTGGACAAAAACGCTTAATTCATTTTACTATTGTGAGAATCAACCAACATATATTTAACAATTCGTGTATGTTATTTGTAGACATTTTAGCATTAAATTCATATTATACCACTTTCATCTCCTGCTCATCTCTGAGTATCCCCATATGCCTACCTAGTTTGATACGGAGTTTATAACTCGACCACCTGAATTAAACAAAGCTTTTACGTAGATGCAAAACCAACGTAAAAACCGTATGTGATAAATAAAATATAAAATTTGTGTAAGTTCAATACTGAATTTATTGCACAAGTTGAATAAAACTATATTATAACATACAATATACATGTATACATCGCCATGGAGCACTTTGACAACGTCAACGGCGTCAAATTACCTTCATGTTTACCAACTATTCAATGTCTTCTGATTTCAATAACTATGGTACCTGTCTGACGTATACTTAATACATTTAATATTCCTTTGCTATTTTTTCATGAATTTCATATATAAAATTATTATTTAAAAACAAGGATGTCACTAGTTCCCATACAGTTTGTGAGATGTCTGCCTTTTTCAAAGATTGTTGTAACGCAATCTACGATATTTCGGCGATGCTACTTTTGAAAGTTTGGAGCTTTTCTTATATAATATCCTGTCATCAACGCTCCTTTATCTTGTTTGATATTTAAACACAAGTTGCCTTTAACATTTTATGGTTGATTTTGTTTTTAAAGTAAAGATTACAATCTCAGTTGGCGCTGTTTTAGCGTTGCTATGAAGTTAAATATCATAACGTTGCTCCGTCCGTGAACTTGACGTCATTTTTGCCACACAAAATTTTTGCACATTCATTGCCTTTAATCGTCGTTAACAAGCTGTTTATTTATCATTATGCATGACGTCATAATTTTCAGTAAATATCAAGTAATAGTATCCTATGATGTCACAAAATTAAAACGAGAGTTTGCGCTAAAATTACATCTTTAAGCAACGTTTTGTTCGAGTAGCTCTCGTCATGAAATCCAAGTGCTCCGTGATTCGTTGGTCATGTTGCCATGGTGATCGGCGCTTTGCGAATATTTCTTTTATTATGATTTTTTTATTTAGAAATATGTAGCATATAAATACTTTAGCAAAATATTCAACCATCATATTAATATGGCTGCTTATAATGATGTTAAAGCCTTGTCTACGAACTTTCCGGACAGCCCTCGGATATGTGTATATAGTAATTATTTACAATTGTTGAATAGTAAATGTAAATTCTCTTGTTGGCGTTTATTTTTTTATAAAATTTCTTATAAAATAATTATAACATCTTGACGTAAGGTTTTCTGTCTAAATATTTGGCTAACGAATGGAAAGTGTTTGTGCCAATGCCCTTTGCTGCTAAATATCATACTATATTTGTGACATACATACAGGCTAAAGACAACACTCAGACAATATTTTCTACAATTTTGGCAAACATATAGATAACCTATGTGCACTGCCATGTGTCTGTCCAACGGATCAATTAAATAGGGCATGTGGCACACATTCCACAATCTTCAGCACACAAACACGCACGCACACACGCACGCACGTGCGCGCACACACACACACCACACACGTACGCGCACCCACACACATACACACACACCAGCGCACACGCACACACCACATTCTATGGCCATACACATTAAAGTATGATATAGTTAATTGATAATTTAACGAAACTACTTTACACTATACCAGCAACTAATTTTCAATGAATAGAGAACATATATATGTTTTGAAATGAGATGAGACAGGGCACAAAACTGATTTTTACAAGTGTTACATGGCTGTTTCTTAGTGTTACGCTTGTAACAAATGTCAAGTGTTTCGTTAAACTGCGTTTGTGTCATACGTGTCAGTCGGATGAAAGCTCATCGTAAGGAACCACCTCAATAACTTTCTCAGTACTATGAAATATATTATTGTTTTACAGTTTTCTCCATTATATACAAATACATCTTTTGCTCTGCATCCACTATATTGTTCGAGCAAAAATTGCAATATTAGACATGTAATTGAAAAAGCGGTTCTAGATCTTACGTTGTTTTTAACTTTCCCTCATCATTATTCCGTATCGTACCATTTCATCCCGCTTAAAAAGTATCGAACCTTTATTAGATCGATCCCCTGAATTCTTTATCTTGATTTTTTAAGCTTTGAATTTTATATCGTCGCCAATGAAGCTTTAAAGATCAGGTTAATCACTTAATGCTTTTACAGCCTTTTTATGTAGGTATAAATTGACATATTGGAATACCTGTAATTAGCAAAAACAAAAAAAGCCTTGATAATCAGTGCTTGCAAGAAAAAGATTTGTAGATTTAATATGAGATCTTGGCTGACGGTATTACTAAGTAATGTGTATAATGTCTTGTATAGTAAGGAAATAATGAGTGTGTTATTTTTCAAACTTATATTTACATAATTGTTATGACATGTTTCAAGCAAAAATTTAACAAATTATTGCACAGTTACAAACACAAATTCTAGTATAATTCAAATGTGGAAAACAAACCAATTCTACTTTTTGGTACAATACAAGGTCACATTCTGGCACAATGATAAATTGTGGCACATTACAATTTCAAATACTTATACAACATAGATTTCAAATTATTGCTACGTACAATATATTAAATAATGGCACAATTACACTTTCAAATACTTCTACAGTACAAATTCTGGCACCATTACACATTCAAATGCTTGTACACTACAAATTCTGAAATACAAATACAAATAATTGTACAATACAAAATCTGGAACAATTAGAACTTCAAATGTTTGCATATTTACAGATTCCAATCATTATACAATACAAATTCTGGCATAATTACGAATAGTCATTGTCATACAATATATACACTTAACAAATCTTATAACTGTGCACGTATAAAATCAATTTTTTTCAGATACTAATAAACATAGGTCTCTGAAATTTTAATCAAATATAGTACAGATATGTGCAATGATGGGTATCGATTTTTATGTCAGGGCAATTCGTATTTACTAAGAAATAGCGATGTGTGCAAGATTGCGAGAAAACCGAATTGCATATTTCTGAAAAATGCGTATTTATAATGGGTGCAAAAAGGTCTAAATCTCTTGATTTCACTAAAATACAAACATAAAACATAGGATCATCGATAGGGTATAATACTAAAATGAATTCCAGGGCATTATGTCACTGTGATTTTAATATTTGCTTTATTGAATTTCAGTAAAGCAATGGTTTATGTCGATCTCCGTAACGCGTTGTACCCAGTTACTAAAAGCAATGCAAACACGATATTTTCATTAATATGAAAGTACCAAGAAAGTTTGTTTTTAGTTTTAAAGTAAATCTTAGTCAATATGTTTATTTGAGAAAATATTATGCAAATTTATTTTCAAAATGGGCGCCCTAAATGCAAATTCCCTTGCGTTAAACTTCTAGACGGCCATTTTTCTTTCAATTGCAAAAGTTTTGCAATAAATTTATGTTTTTTGGATGTCTTTATTTTAATAGAATCCTTGATGGTCAATAATAACTTCATTTAGCGCCAACCTGTCATCCTCAAGTGCACTTTGTTGTTTATGTCATGTCACGGATGAACACAACAAAAATAACCGTTATTTCTGAATATAGCATTGTAAAAATAAACCATTCAAACGATGAATTCCAAAATTTGGGTAAAAAATGTCAAGTAATAAAAAAGTTATTCACATTTAAAAACTGCACAGTTATCAGTTTTGTTAAATGTATATTGGCACAATGAAATATTCAAGTGCAGCTCTGATGAAGATGTATAATATATTTGCTCCTGAGAATGCTCCAATTAAAAAGATAGAGGACGAATACATTTTCCTAGAGAAATGAACAATCGTGTCAAGTACGTGATAAAACTAATCTATATGTATAATTACATATCTTTCTATCTTACATGTGATGATGGTTCAATAATATGGTAAGTTTAAATTATTTGGTTAGTTTAAACTGGTTATCTTTACCAAAGTACATAAATAAAGAAAGTTTAATTGGTATGATTTTATTTATGAGGCTGTAAACTGCGTCAGTCCCATTTAAAATACTACAGTTTTGGGAACAGCTATGAAATCTGTAAAATAATCTTACCAGATATCCTGTATGGTAGTCATTTGTTTTTGTGTGAAATCAGTGGATTATAAGACGTACTGAAATTATTTTAGCAAGTAATAGGTATACACATATTCCAAGTTATTCAGATGATGATGGCCACTGAAATCACATACATAAAAGCCGTATACATCAGATTTGACTGTTTTCAATTGGTGATTTGTTAAATGGGCTTACATAAGTTGTAAAAAACTCAAACAACCTTAAATTGGATAAAATGTTGCCACCACTGCATGAAATGTCGAGACAGACAAAGACCGATAAAATGGGTATCGTCAAATGTACCTTGCACAACAGTCAGCACGAGAAAAAAAATCAGCCGTCCATTTCTTTTGTTGATAAGGAATTTGTTACATTTACAGAATTTTGACAGAAATACTTGGTTGATTGTAAATAATTAAATTCTTGTTAATTTGTTGCGATCTGTTTAACGTTGGGGAACAACAAAATGGTTGAGGTTATTCTGTTTTGTTTTGTTTGTTTTTTGTTGTTTTTTCAGTTTAGCATAGTATTGATTTTCCATTATCATTTTATTAAACAATTAAACAATAAAATACATGTCAATAGGGTTTCGATAGGAAATACGTGTTTATGTTATGTTTAAAATTATTAAGGTTAACCTGTCTCCTGTTTAACAGCAAATCGGCATATTTCAGGTTTGTGCTATTTTTTAACCTTGTGCAAGGAGTAAAAATGTTGTCAAGTGTACCAATTAAGTTATATAATTAAACATTTTTGTCAAGAATTACTCATAAAGAACATTGTAGACTTGAACCCCCTTTCCCAGGTCTCCTGTCCCCTTACCCTGTGTCCTCTGACTTTATGGGCCTTTTATTCAATCATTTATTTGTTTTCTTTGACTTCCTTATCAGTTACAAATTAATCATTTATTTATTTTCTTTGAATTCCTGATCAGTTATAAATTATTAATCGTTTAAGAGATTAGCCTGTCCGTGCCCTGCCTTGTGCCTTGTCCTGTTTTTTGTTTGGGGTCCACCTGGGCGTCTTGCAAATGGTTCTTGTTGCTGTCATCTGGGGGCTGTGTTCATTGAACGCCGCTTTACCTTGTTGATCTTGTTTATCATATTTTAAACTTAATTTTGTATTGGATTTTGTTTCCCTTAAATGTACTCAATATGAGAGGACCTGTTAAGTAATGTTCTATGAATAATTCTTTTATTTTCAAATTGAGGAACATCTTGTGAAGTTAAATTTCCTGTAATCTTTTAGTAATGCACCTGTTGTAAGATAAAAACCAGTCTTATTAAAACATATTTTAGATTCTTTACTTTAAGAAGTATGTGTTAACTGTATTCTATATGTTTTAATTGAAACCGTGGACTATTTTCCATTTTTATGCCATGTCCTTTTATTTCCATAAATTGCATGGTAATTTTCAAAACGATTTTTCAAGAAAGAAATAGTTGACCTTCAAAGATTTTACTTCGAGGTTCATTGACATATTTCATTATTAATATTTCGATAAAAAAGATTAGATTTGTTAAATAGTAATAACCGAATGCTGGAGAAGTTAATAGATGATTAAAATTATTTTTGCTGTCATAAATGTATAAAGCTGTATCTGATTTAACAATTAAAATTATGTTGTTTTCATGACCTAATGGTTATCTCTACATAGAATATCTATGTAATCAATATAGATGTATGATGTTCAGAACAGCATGTTTTGGAACAAAAAATTCCTCTGTTATTGTAGCTCACGTGAGCATAACATGCTATTGTGACATCCCTTTGTCCGTAGTCCGGCGTCTGACGTCCGTCGTTAACATTTTTCTTAAAAGATATCTCCTAAATCTTGCACCAATAGTGATGAAACTATACGGGAATGATTCTTTGATGGTCCCCAAAAATGGATCATCTAAAGAAACCCAGCAAGGCAAAATTGAAAATGTTCAGAAAATCTGCACCTTTAAACAACATTTTACACTTTAATTGTGGGACAAATGCTGATGAAAATACACGTAAAACAATATAAGATGAGCATTTTTATATATTGCTCAAATTGTTCCGGTATGTTGAGCACGATAGCCGTCTGTACTGAAAAAAGTAAAAGTGTCAAATGATGTCCTCGATTTTGATGAAAATCTACAGAAATCACCATTGGGTAGCCCTTTACTAAAAGTACTAAACGTTTTCTTGTCTTTTTTTTAACCCATTACTTCATGAGCATTTTGTGAAAAATGGCTGTTTTCATTGAAAAGTCTCCCGTGACAAGTTCAAATTGCTATAAAACTATAAAAACTGCTTCAACACTAATCATACTTGGCACAAATGTTCACTGGACCATTGCCCTTGCAACAACATGCTCAAGCTTAAAGTTTCTGTCACCATGGCAACGAGAGGAAATCTCAAAATTGCCAAAAATCACTATTTTGCGTTGATTTTTTCTATCAAAATTGATTTCAAAGTGCTGCAATTTCTCAATGGATTGCGATAGAGTCAAATGCTTTTCAGCGTTGGTTACACGTTACCTTATGATCAATCTTGGGTCATTTATAGCCTCTCGCAAATCCAAAATTATCTTGGCGAAAGTGGTCACTTTTTTTAACAACATTTCTCAAGCAAAAACAAGTGTTAGGGGCCTAAATAAGACATTTTTTCACCATTTGAGACAACAAAAGAGGGGGGGGGGGTGAAACAGGCGTTAAAAGGTGTGTATATCGCGTAATGGGTTAAACAAGATTTCCGCCAGACTTAAGATTAGAAAAACCTTTTAAACAATATTTACCCCTGAATTGTTTGGTAAATTAAAATGAAACACTAACATAAACACTAACATTCTACAGCTTACAAAAAGAAAAACCTTTAAAGGACAACTCCTCCATAACTATCCAGTAGAATTGATGAACAAACACAGAAACAATCCTGAAATGGGCCTTTTAAAAGTATTTAAAGGGTTGTGGTCTAGGAAACAAAATGGCCATCATTGGTTAAAAAATGTTAAATATTATTTTGTCCTCAACTTCCTCAACTTCCCAGTAGATTTTGATAAAACTCTACCGAAATATTTACTAGGCAGTCCTTTACTAAAATTGCTTAAATTACTCTGGTCTGCCGAACAAGATGGTCGCTAGAGCTAGAAATATAAAATTCATCAAATGACATCTTCTTAATTATTTGGTAGATGATAATGATGGCCGCTAGCGCTTAGAATAGAACTTCCTTTAAACATAATCTTCTCCTCAACTATTTGGTCAAATTTGATGAAACTATAAAAAAAGATTACTAAAATTCCACAAATAGTTCCGGTCTGTTGTTCCAGATTGCCGCCAGATGCTCCTGCATGTCAGCAATGCTTGTGTATACATTGCTTGAATACATGTGTCAGGTACCAGTCCGAGTTGCATAACCTTATCAGTCAATCAAGCCCATTCAAAAATATGATCATTAATTTTGGCAACAACACATTATTTTTCTTTATGATATTCATGTTATGGTCTCATCAAAATAATACATCACAAAAAATCGACTAACGTACCATTCAGAGAACTAATGAATTCAAGATGAAAGGCTACCAATTGACAGACCATAATCTTAAAGGACATGAATGACTGGTTGTACAAGACAACGAAAGCTGCTATTTGTATCTTAACGGGCGGATGGACTCTTGTTTAACAGAAACTTCTACTACATGTACTAGCCCTTAATCTTAAACTGACATCTGTTCGAGCAACAGTTATATTTCCAATAATACTGTTAAACTCAACAGCACCTTTAATCTGTAATAGTAAACAAATAAAGGCAATTAAAAGTGCCACGAAATAAGAATTCTGGATTTTTTGTTGTTTTGTCACGTTTTCTCATTCATTCATTTGTTCTTTTTTTTTTTTTTTTTCAAATTGTTTCTTTTTTTCAAAGATGTAGTATGTTAGATGTAGTTAACTAATTCTTCGTTGTTATTTTTCTCCTTTGATAAAGTCTTCAAAGGTTGTCGAAAAAGAGTTTAGGGTTAAACATATATATAATACATGTAATAATTAAATATACATATTTGCAACTATTTTGAGAAGTATTTTCAATCTGTGTAAAAATATGAATAAGGAGAAATCCTTTGGAAGAAAAAAAGGAAGTTTAATAATATTTTATTGCATATTTTGTACATGATTAATTTACACAATCTAACATCAATATCTTAAGCATGAATATAATGTACATACAAAAGGGTTGGACCAAAAGTTATACCAACATTATCTAGGGTCCTCCCCTGAAGGTCTATCTTGTTGGCTTAATGGTAACATAGTAAGTAAATGTGGTTTTTAGAAATTCTGAGATATTTATTTATATGATAAGCGATATTAATTTCATGTATTTTAACTGGTAGAAAAGAATCGCTTAACCTAAAAAACAAAGAAAATTACAAAATGACTTAATGAGGTAAAATGGAAAAAAAAATATATGCCATTAACAATTTGCCACTATAATAAACGCACCAAACCTTGATTTGCAGCAGTATTTTAATAAACTTAATATGAAAATAAATATAGTATATGTGTAAACAAAATTAGGTAAATCTTCTACTACTTTTGATGTAATTATGCACTTCTTGAAATAGTCTTATGTTTTCGGCTTCTGCAAGTCCATCAATACCGTGTAATAATTTCTGACTACTGAGAGGATGAAATGACCTGGTATTCAAAAAAAGTATACGTCTTTGCATAGTATATAATTTACATCGGAAAAAATAGTGCTCCGCATTTTCGATGTCTGCGCCGCATTGGCATAATGGACTTGAAACTAAATGGTTAATAAAAAGATCATTATTTAAGTTGCTACAATTGTTTCTAATTCGGGTTTGGTGGACATTTAAGGAACGATCTCCGTATAAGAAAAAAGATGGAACTACTGGAGGTTTATATAACTGTTTAATCTTGTTTTTAAATATAGCTAGCGATTGTGATTCGCGAATGTTTGTCGGAAGATTATTCCATAATTGAATAGCTGATGGAATGACTGATTTTGAGTAAATTTCGGTACGTCTGGCTAAAGTAATATAGTCACTATTATTTCTTAACGAATAATGGTTTTCTAACGCCATCTCGACAGATGGTGGAAAAAGTTGCATAAGATATTGTGGTAATAAATTATATTTTCCTTTATACATTAAAACTAGTTTTTGAAAAGGAAGAGAGTTAAAAATTACAGAAAACGTCATAACTATCATTTTCACATTATAAGCATAGACTAATTTGAATCAATGATTTCGAAAGATCGGAATATACCACATACGATTTAGTTCTGCGTTTTATATCTGGTGATTTTAGTAAAGATAGCCACCAGTTATATATTTGTATTTACACCGTGTCTAAAGAACATGATAATTACAGATATTATATCATAAACAAATATAGAAAAATCCAGATGCTCTTCATACTTATATTTATTGTTAATCGGCACTATCTGCAACACATTTCTTCATGAACTCGTTCGAGAAGTTCATACATTGCTTAAGCGCTAAAAGAATGGGGACATTCATGTCTGGTTTAATTTTCGTTATGTGTTCCCCATAGTTTACGATTGGATGTATAATTCCTCCATGAAAACAAAGTTTTTCTTTTGCTCTGTTAATTTCGTCAAACACCCTTTTACTGTGGAATATTTGTCTGACATCTCTCTTGACATGATCACACAACTGATCGCATTTTGTAAGAATTAAAATCCTCTGTATATCTGTAAAAGTAAACAGGAATACTTTTATTTTGAATTATCCTAGGAAATCTCACGCTGCCACATTTGGTTTTTTTCTTTCTATATATAGATGAAAGAACAAAAGTCATTAGCGGGAAATTATACATAGAAAAATCGGCACGCTGCATCCGGGACTCGAATCACGGGTAAAAGAGGCTATTAATAGCATCCGCTATGGTAATAAAAGTGATGACGTCATAATAAAGTTTAACATATCTTTAATATATAAGGCCAATTAGCACGAAGTAAAAACAACGCAGCTGTGGTGTAGTGGTTAGCATGCTGGACCGGCAATCCAGAGACCCGTGGTTCGAGTCCCGGCTGCGGCGTGCCGATTTTACGTGCGATTTGTCTATATATATATATATATATATATATATATATATATATATATATATATAATTATATAGGTTTGTGAAAAATAGTTGCATCTACAAAATACCTTTCAAAAACACTTATTGAGATTTTGTGGTCTATTGTGTGCACATTATACATGTAATACACCCCTGATGAAGGCATAATACGCCGAAAGAACTTGGGTATTTATACTTTAGCACTGTATGAACGTTTATTTTCTCAAAATTTATATATTATTATTATATTATATAATTATATATATAGGAAAACAAACTTGTATTCTATTATGTGTCTCATAAATCTTTCGTGTTTTATCAAGATTTGATATAGAGTGTTTAAATTAATAATTGTTATCAACAAGTCAAAGAATAGTATAGAACGAAGTACCCAATTAAGAAAACAACAACGGTAACAAAGCAAGCAGAAACCATGAAAACGTACAAAATAAATAAATAAATAATATAAACAAAACAGAACAGAACGAAACGAAATTAAATAAACAACAAAAGAAAAACAGTGAAGAAGCAAATGATAACAAAACGATAGAAAAAAACTTTTTTCTTGCTTGCTTTTGAATTGGATATTTATCCATTTTCATATGTAATAATACACAGGACACCCACCAGGTTTTATTTGTTTCTTTTGCAAATTCCGAATCATGTCTATGAACGATTGATCCAGCGTTCCTACTGAACAAATATCCACTATATAAATGACACAATGTACCATGTCAGCCTCAGTCGGTTTGTTCCTGTAAAAGGGGTTTTTGTCATCAAATGTATCGTCGCTGCAGAGCTAAAAATATAAACGCTGTTTTTATCGTCATCTTTAAACCGATTTATACAGGTTATAGAGAATAGTAGATGTTGTTGAAAGAGACATCTTATTGATGCGATAGCGACTCTAGCTTTCTTATGTATAAAGAACATATTCATGTACTAGTATATGCATTCTTACCGATTATGTGCTAATAGTTTGTTCGGTGCGTGTTGTCAGACATGTATATTTGGTGGCAACAAGTACGCAGTAAGTGATTAAAGGTCAAAAGGAGATATAAAAGGAATCATTATTTATTCCATGATAGCCGCCGTAAGAACACATAAACGGATGTTTTTAAATTAAATACACCATTTTTCATCTTTAATGAAATATTATGCTTAAGTGTTTTTGTTTTGTTTTGTTTTTTTTTTTTGGGGGGGGGGGGGGGTTGGTGTACGATTCTATTTTTCTCTCTTTGATCACCAACCCATGTCAGAAATAAACTTTACAAGAGAAACTTTTATGAAAGTTATTGCAGAAAATTAAACAAAAGCAAATTTTGCAAAATCGTAATGGGCGTTTTATTGTGTAACTATGAGTAATTTCATTTAATGTTAATTGGTTAAAATTGGTTAATTTATCCGTTCTGAAATGCAAATTAGATTCGTCTCGTGGAAAAAATATCAATTCATGTGCTCAACCTAGATTACAGCCGAGGTGATCTTGTATAACCTGACTTAAGCATGGGGCAATATTATTCAAACTGATATATTATATCTTGATCTTTTTTCTGAAGTATTTTATTAAGTAAATTTTAATCGTTTGAAATATCAACTTATGAAGTCTGTAGTCATGTTGGTGATTGAATAAAAACTAACCAATATTGTTCTACTTACGTCAAATCCTTCTTTTACTCTTCCACTAAGAAGACTTGTCATCATTTCTATGGTGAATCCTTTTCCCTCCGTAAGTCCGGCAGTATCGTGTATCCTCAAATTATCAAATGGAATATCTGGGTAGTACGACCTAAACTGTTAAACACAAATATCAATGCTATGCATCTTATTTTAAAGGGATACTCAAACAAATTTATGACAAAAACATATGAAAATGATCTTACATACTCAAATCTCGCTAAAATATTTTTAAGTCCCAACATGAATGCCTGTATAAATTCTATATATTTGAGGTTTAAAGCGTAAATACATCTATGCATGTTGAACGAAATCTAGACGCGGACAGAATCACCGATTAGTTTTAAAGCAAGTCATTTTACTTGAACAAACCCTGGAAGTTACAATAACAGATATTGTGGATATTGTATGATTTAAACAAGTCAAAGTCATCCATTTGACCCGTTTCCAGAATTCACTGTGATAACTTTTGTGAAATCTTAACGCTCTAACCTGACCCACGTGGGTCAAGTTAGGAAATCACCACTTTATTATTGATAAGGAGAACAGTTTTATTCCTGTGATAATCTTGTGAATTCACTTTTAGTATATTTACAAAATATTGTATGAAAAATTCAAAACGAAGAAACAAAAATTTTGCCTGTGTCTCCCTTCTTGTTTATTTTTAAAGAAATAGTATCCCTTTATTAATCGATTGTTTTTAAGTCATTCAAACTTTTATCAACTCAAGTTCAGTCCGTGCCTTTAATAATGTACAAAGGGGTACTTGATGTATTTTTCAACAAGAAAAGCTGACAAGTCGCCATTTAGCCAACGAGTATATATTGTTGGTGCAACGCTAAACAAAGCCGATTAAATGTTCACTTTCTCTAAACTTAATTTCAACAACGGCTTACCATACATAAATCATTAGATGATATTCCGTTGTTTGCTCAAGAATGATCGTGAATTGAAATGTTTAGCAAATAACAAACTTCTTGTAAAAATAAGAATAATAAAATGCGTTATGATCTTGTAAATTGATAATAAAATCTAATGAAAGCGTTTGAATAACTTGCAGCGCCGATTCTCTTATTGTCTGTCTTACATTAATTAAATTAAATTGTTTTATGTGTAAATTCATTTAAATTAATTTCAAATCAACGATGGAGTCAATATATCTATGCATGTTTCCTATTTTGTCTTCTCTCAAAAAGTACATAATATGGTTAATTATTTTAATTTATTTTTCCCCGTTGATTTACGTTGTAACCTAACGTTACGCGAATTTCAAAATGGCTTCGCATATACTGACGTCTTTAGGGTTCGTTTCAAAATAAGCATGGCTTTAATTATTCTCAGAATTATAAAAAGATTGATTATTTCATATCACTCTCTGATCAATATTTAAATAGTTCATAAGAGAACTGACAACAAAATATGACATTTATCTGGTGAACAATTACGAATTATAAGGATTGCTTATAAAATTATCTAAAATTGTTAAATACCGTTTCATAAATTGAATCCTTACATACAGTAGATCTTAATAATTATATTGATATTCCGTTGTGCGTTTATATTGACAAAGGTCTATAAGTATCATTATTAGATTAACTTATATACTTGAAAGGCGTGACAACGCGAATCAAACGGCGTAATTTCGCGAAACAAAAGGCATTGTATCACAAAACGGGTTATAGTGCGAATAAATATGCAATAATGCAAATGAAAGCAAAGGCGTAATATCGCAAAAAAGGCTTTATTAGGTTATTCACAAGGCGTAATAACGCGTAACAAAATGCGTTATGACGCGAACGAACCAAAACTCGTTATAACGCACATGTATAAGACATAGTAACGCCAAAATGGCGTTAAAACGTACATCAAATTGCGTGGTAACGCAAAGAAACGACGTTTTGACGTTAAAAAAGGCAATAAATCGCGAAACCAAAACCATGATAACGAGAATTAAAATGCGTAAGACACAAATAACGCTAATATATACCATATTTATGCTTATCAAATGGCTTATGAACATAGAAATTGATCGGAATTAACTGCTCAAGATGTATGTGAGTCACATATTCAATTATCTTTGGATATGTTCTACCGCCACTATTGGATTATTTTATCTCTTGTTAGGAAACACTTTTATCCAATTACATATTAACTTTCACCCACCTATTAAATTCTTTTTCTTCTATTGAACTTGCTTTTTACTTACAACAAAGATAATGTCTCCAATTATGAATGATTGTAAAAAAAAAAATATCTCACTAGGTTTCATATGTTTTTTAGAACAATACAGCAGAAGGTCTATAGCGTTTTCCTTTTTACAAATACTTACTTACTTCTGTTTAAATATCATCATCTACTGTGATTTTTGTTTGTTAGAACGAACCATGTCCGTTGCGTAACGAAAGATGTCTCAGATACCGTTTTTATAGCTTTCGCTATACACCGTGAACAATGATTTTTATCATGCAACCTAGTATTTTTTATTTCATACCAAGCAAAACCTCTATTCTATTTATAATGGGAAAGACTTGAGTGTTTTTCATTCAATTGTACCCTTTTCTGGGAATTTTCCCAAAAGGCTCCCCCCGAGAAAGTCAACCGCATGTAAAATGACCCTTTAAAAATCTTAATGGGAGGGGTTTTTAAGGACGATTCCCAGATCGTTTGGACCAATAAGTAACAAATTCCATATTCTTCTCTCACGGTTCTCAGGTTGTGCGCTTATTTCAAGAACACGCTTAATTTCGTCCAAAAGCTCGTCACCTCGCTGTAAAAGCAATACAACATTTTTAAAAAAATTCTCTATAATCATCATTATTTAAAATACCAGTAATTAAAGCTAATTGTTTGTGTTATTCAATTTTAATGGACACATTTAAATATTTCGAACCAGTCTATGAAACTACATTGTTTTCAAGTTGTCCCTCAAAAATGAACCAAAGCACCACTTGGTGCGCAATATTGTATGCACACAAAGTAAAGCAAGATTTTCATAACAGATAATACGAATATGTTCAACTTCAGATGCAACATGCTGAGACCATACATACCTTCAAATCAATTCTGATTGCTGAATGCTACAGTGCTATAATTATGTATAACAAAAAACACTTAAAATTAAGATCTAATACAATTCTAACAAATCTTATATGGACTTTATTTAATTTTACCCATGAAATATGGTGCTTTATTTAATTTTACCCATGAAATATGGTGCTTTATCAGTCAAATATAGTTCATTTTTTTTAAATAAATATGAAATAAAAATACGAAAATGGGCGGAGACAAAACGCATATTTATTTTAAAGGACTTCTTTCGCCATTTTATTTGAAAAATCTGATAAATACAAAACAACTATTGTTGAATTTTGTTTTGAAAACTATGTAGAATGATAGAAAATGGTCTATTTAAGAAAATAAATCCGAACACCAATAACTTTATTTCAGCCATAAACGCTGTACAGACGTTTAAAGAGTTGTTTACGTGACGTCACAATGTAGCGCTAAATATCGCGTGCAAAAAAAGACAATAATCATATTACTGCGCGCTGTACAATTGCAGTTGCGTAGTAAGCAAGGGGGTTCGTAACCATTTTTCTTTGATAATGAAATTAAATAAAAAGGATATTTTTTCGTTATTTTTGGGAAATATGGTATATATTTTCACTAAACATGATAAAATGCCAATATTGTCACTCGCCGTCCCGGCTCGTGAAAAAAATATGTGACATTTTATCATGTTGAGTGAAAATACATGTATATACTATATTTCACTCAAACGGAAAATATATCCTCTTAATGTTTTTGGTGGTTAAATTTGTTTTCTAATAAAATTAAGGTTTTTCTTTTCCAATAACAAATTATAAAAATGTTGATAAAGTTGTGTTGTGTTTATTTGATTGTTTTTTTATATTTTTTCAAGCAAAATACAGTTATCAAAGTGATTTACAACTATTTTGATACATTGAAATAGCGTTCTTTTTCTGACGTTTTCGCACTCGCTGTTTGGTGCTGCATTGTGACGACGCGTAAACAACTCTTCAAACGTCAGCGTTAATGATCGAATTAAAGGTATTGAAGTTCGGATTTCTTTTCTCACATAAACCATTTTCTATAAATCTAGATAGTTTTTAGAGCATAATGTTGTTTTTTATTTATCAGATTTTTTCAATCAAAATACCGCCTTCAATTTGTCGGTTTGCAACTACGTGTATATAAAGTGAAATATATCTCGCTTCCGGACTTCTTTGTTTATATCAGGAAAATTGTCGTATTGTTCGAATGTTCGGCTCAAATGGAAATAAAACGCAACTCATTTCTGCTCTTCGTAAAAAAATACCCCCATTATATGAAGTTATCGTCGAGGCCACTGATGGCCAATTTCTTATAAAAATCATAGTAAAAAAACGGATAAGTTCATGATTACTATTATAATATTATAATTTTTATATACCAACGCAAATATATATTTATATGCAAATGTATCCATATGAACTTGTACCATTGTCTCTATTGCGCAGTTTAAACAAATTCATCTCAAGTACTGAAACACAATATTCTCTTCCACCATGAAGGGTTAATGTGCATTTATTCAGACCTCAAGGTAGAATCTTTGCACCTCGTTGTCCTCTTTTAGTACCATTTAGAGTCATTGGACCATACATTTTTGTGGAGTTTTCAATTTCTACAAACACATCATCCTGCCTTACCAAGGCCAAGAGGTCTCATAGAACTTAAACTTCTCTTATGTCCTTAAACAACATAATCTATGTTTCGTTTCTGTACACTCTAATGTTACTTTGTCTCTTATAAAGCCTCTTTTTCCGAAATTTATTTGGACAAAGCATAATGTTGACTAAGTTAATTGACGGTTTTTACTTTTCTAAATTTTTTCTAAAGTTAAGTGACTGAAACATTTGTGATCATTGGTACACATGGAAATGGCAATCTATTGATACAGGAGGCTCTCTTTAACTTTTTCAAGAAAAAGCTCCAACATTTCAAAACCTTTTTTTTTTGCTCAATGAAATAAACATCTTATGATATTTTTAAAAAAAAACAATCAATTGAGTGTTTTAAAAATGAAAATAATATGCGATAACAAACTCCTTCATAAACAGGACTCAAAACGACACAGATTGATTCATTTTGTGCAAACGATAATTCCATTTATTAACATTATTTCGAGAGTGGTTTTTAATTTGAGGAAAAATACTTTATTTAGGAGACATTATGCTAATCCAAGGATATATAGTAAATGAATAGTTGAATAGTTGAAAATTAAAATAAATTTATATTTAAGAAATAATAAATCCCAAACTGTGATTTTAAAATCACTGTTTTGAGTACGGATGCGAGGAACTATATCACGAGGGCGTAGCCAAGTGATATAATGATTCGCATCCGAACTCCAAAGAGTGATTTTATTTTCATTTTTACATCCAACTTCACTTTTTAATCACCTTTTAACGACCTTTATTTAACACTCACTCTTTAACAAAGATGGTAATTCGCTTATATAGTTATAAAGTTTTTATCCCGCCAATTTAAAGAGTCATAAATATCACTGTAAATAGATAAATATCATGGTATGGAGTAATTCATAAGAGTAAGTAAATTCCCGCAAATACAAAAAAAAAAATTAAAAAATTCTTAAGTTTTGGAGTAAAAAGAAATATAATATTTTTCCGCCAAATACAAAAAAAAATACAAAATTCTTAAGTTTTGGAGTAAAAAGAAATATAATATTTTCCAGTCAAATACAAAAAGACATAATTTTCATTATTAGGAGTAATACAAATTTGGAGTAAGTTACATTATTAAATAGTAATTACATAATGTATGCTTCTTGAAATGCAAACCTATTCAGCTTAAATTTTCATGAAACTTGTAAGATGTATTTATAACACATGACCAAAATCGTGTAAGTCACGACATATACCGGATATTTTCGTATGGAATAAGTACAATTTATATTTGTCTTTCAATATTGACTATGAAAAACTTGTTTTGTCATGACGATGATCTCAGCTATTTCTCAATCGAAGAAATTTTAACCAGGTGGAGAAAGAAAAGACGTATATTTAGCATGGTATTAGCCTCTGAAAACGACTGTTTTGAGCAAACACGCATTAAAACAAATACATGCATTAAATGTACTTTGTACATTCTCAAAAATATATGCATCTAGCGAATGATTCTATCATTGTAACAGTGGACGATTTTTCATGTAGAAAATTGTGCGATAGGTTTATAATTTGCTATTGGTTAGTGGAGAATTATTAATCCGTATTAAAGTGGCATTTTACTTACCTTTAACTGTTAAGCAGAGATAAATTAGTCGCATATTTCAAAAGATTGACTTTTTAAATGACGATTGAACAATTATTGGTAATTACAAATGCTAAAATGAAATAAAAAAAACTGTCTAAAAGATAACAAGATTCCATTTTTGAAAACATATATCGTCACCGCATTAATACAGCACTTTTTATGAAATGAAGTGTGTTTTTTCTTGTTTCTATACAAATGAACTTTACCATAATAATAGTGTCTCTCGGATTTGGGGGTCAATGTAATATTTCAGCATGTCAAATGACAAACAATGTGCAGATGTGTATAAATTTCACATACCAAAGTCATAGTGTAATTATTGATTCAAAATTAAAGTACTCTAATTTATCAAAAAATTAGATATTTACTGTAAAACATAGTTGTATTGCACTTTGAAATGCAGTAAGTTATTTTTTCTTAAATACTATCTTGGCAATTAAGAATTACCTATTTCTAAAAAAAAAACAAAAAAAAAACATTTATCCTTTAAAATCATCATTATGTGCATGGTGTTCTTATTATGTGCTCAAATCAATTATGATTTTAAGAAAACTAATTGTTCAAAGGGTCAATTTGACCCGAAAGCTATATTTAACAATCTTAAAAGATGTGCAGTACAGTTGCTTCAAGTATATAAGCTCAAGCCCTTGTAATTTTGAAGAAAACGATTTTTGAAACTTTTTATATATATATAAAGAAAACATTACTTCATCGGGCGGGCCAGCTACAATTTGAACAATCTTTGTACAATGCAATGCAAAAATATCAATGATCTAGGCATTCTGGTTTGAATATATATATATATATATATATATATATATATATATATATATATATATATATATATATATATATATATATATATATATATATATATATATATATATATATATATATATGTCTTTAGTTGATGAAACTTGAAATCTGTGCAATGTTCTTACTTTAGTGTATATCCAACTGTGCCATCTTTGGCTCTAACAGAAAAACTTTTTTTTTTAATGACGCAAATTTAATTATTTTTCCAAATTGTCAAAATGGATTGTACATCTAGCATGATAAATATTCAATTGTAAATTAAAAGCTTCACATGATCGATATTTTATTTACAAAATGAAAGTAAATCTCGCATACAAAGGCATATGACTGATATTCCTTACCTCTTTAGTACAAACTTCATCTCTGTAGGGATCTTTGAGTGGCGATGGATTTTCCTTTGAATTACCTATAAAAACATAATACAATTCACGAGTCATATTTCAAAAAGTAATTGTATATCCTTTTCTAAGGCATTTGTTCCAAAAATATCGTATGAAGACCATTCCTATATCAATTTTAGTTAACAGGAATCAACATACATGCATATTGCCAATATTTCTTTAACCAGAGACCAGCAAGAAAAAATCATCTTCCTATGGTGGCCGATTTGTGTCATTCGTATATTCGCCGACAATTCGAGAATCAACAAGTTAAAATGGCTGGGCCGCGGAGCGACAACACGCTAATTAGTGGGGGCGCAGGTAAAAATGTCGAGATTTTATTGTTTTACCACGGGGCCGAGAAGCGAAATATTTACTATTATAGGACGCTAATTAGCGAGCTGATGTGCGTGCCCTCGGAAAATTACTCTTAAAAAGCTCGACTTCTTGCTCCGCGCCCTTTCTTATTTGCGTATTGTTGCTCCGCACCCGAACCCTTTAATAACAAAGCTATTTATTTTAGCTCCGCTTCCCCACCGTTTTATTCCTTAACTATAGCACCGCACCCCTGAGGGGCAACGTTTTATTTATTTAACATCGCCCCGCGATCCTCTAGTTACCGCTTTTTCGCTCTATACCCCCGACGGTTTTTAATTCTCGCTCCGCGCCCCCGTGAGCTATGTATTATCTATTAAATGTCGCCCGCGCTTCAACTTATTAGCGTGTTTCCGCTCCGCGCCCCATCCATTTATCATGTTATCAATCGACTTTTAGCTTGGCGGGGTCGCAGGGCGAAAATTCGAGATTTTAACTACTAAATCGGCGGGGCGCGGAGCGAAAACACGCTTATTAGCATGGACCCTTAAACAATAAATAGTTCGATTCGCGGCCCCGCCGTATTACAATAAAATCACGACTTTCTCTAATTAGCACGCCTACAGATGAGCCAAAATATTTCAAGAAAATCAATATTGAGAACAATACACTAAACTATTAAGAAAGGTAAAATTATTCAAGATCCAAGTAATATTTTACATCTTATATAGGGTTAACGCACGTTTTTCCGTGTTATAACGTCTGCAGAGTCCCGAGGAACGGTTGGTGGCCGAGCCCGGTAGGGCGAGGACTCCAACAGTTCCGAGGGACTCAGCAGACTTTATAACACGAAATAAACGTGCGTTGACGCTATTATAGCATAAAATTTTAAAACAGTTTCATGATGTCGATTGTATACAAAACACATACATTAAATCTATGTGCTTGGAGGGTATTTATTCAAATCTACATGTTTTACGTATGCGTTTTATTTTCCGTGGCCAACATCTTGGGAAATACAAATGCTCAGAACCGAACGAAATTTCGAATTTTAATTGATTTTACAAAGCTGTACATTGGAGATTTATTAACCTAAAAAAATACACATTAAATTACTCTACCCAAGACAAAACATGGCCCTAAGAAATTCCTAGATTTATTTCTGATTGACGGTAGAAAAAATATCAGTGACATTAGAATCATTTTTTTTTTCTCAAGCACACAAGTTTATAAAAAAATCAGGCACTAAACATTATTCTCTCAAAGAAATATAAAGATCATTTATCAATATAAAACAACATTTTCTTGTAATCATTTTGTGTATTCTTGTTTTGTAAGTTACAACGGTCCGTTTCTTAGAAGGGCGACAACTAAGATTAGCGGCGTTGTCTACGCCGTATTTCCGGCATAGTTACTTGAATGCTGCTCGCCGTTACTTATGCGATTGATGCCCTCGAATCAATAATTTCAATATAACAAAAGCGCATGACTCTTTGGCAAACAAGGCCAAATCGTCATGTTTTTGTTTGTTTACTGGACCCTGTATGTATTGCACATATGTAAAACCGGGCTAGAACAAGAGCGCGTGACAATGTTAACACATGGTTTTGGTCCCGTTATAACATGGGCAAAAATGGGAAAAAATAGCCGATTTTATGCTATAATGTGGATTTAACACTGATTTGCAGTATTTTCACCATATTTCTACTGCGTTACTAACACAATAAGAGCTGTTTTTGCATATGTTGACCACTTTTTGGTAATTGTCGTGAATTGTTAGTGCCGACTGCAATATGAAAATTATTTTATTTGTTCACCTCACATTATTTTACTTTTAAATACATTTCCCTTTTTCTTTTTTTTTCTTTTTTGAAAATTACCATGAATCTGGAGGCTTGCTGCTTTAACTTGTTGATTCTTGACTACTTGCTTGGCGAGGTCGCGGGGCTTACTACAAATAATACATTATTTCCTATATTTTTGTCATTAATAATAATAGTTTTATATTTGGAATTCAAACTCTAATCGGTATTTGTCAAATGAATTACTCGGCCAGGATTCTTATTAATTCTTATTCTACTAAGATTTTGAAATAACCTTAACTTCGTTGAATGTTAGCATTAATTATAATTTATGATTCGATTGATTGATTGAGTTTCTTAAAACCGGGCGGTCAATGATAACCTACGAAAGTTCAAGCACTTATTTTCAGCAGACTCTAGATACAGCTATGAGATACAAGGGAATCCGGGAACAAGTCCCTAGCCCTTATTGAATAGATTCCTTGGTTCTTTTACATGACCAGTGTATAGCACTGTGACCAGTGTATAGCACTGATACATGCCAGGATTACCTGGGTTTCGTACCAGTAAACCTCTAGTTAGGTGGGAAACACTGAAAGTGTTTCTGAAAAATCCAAAGGGTGTTACCCAGGATCAAACCCGGAACCTCAGGGTGATAGTCAGTGGTTTAACCAACTGAGCTATCGCACCACCTTATTGTATTTATGTGTCTTTCTTCTACTAATTGAAGTGAGGCTTTTTTATACTTGCTTTAATTTTTGTACAATATATATTAATTAATGCAGTGATGTTATAAAGGAAATGACGTCACAAAACATAAATGCAAAACAACCATATCAAAGCGTGATACTTGAGCAAAATACTTTAAATCAAGTAGAATTGTTATTCTTCATTCAAAATTTATTTTGAAAGAGATATTCCTTGTTGTTTATTTATTTATTTTTTTTCTATGCATTTACATAGTAACATCCTTAGTTAATGCTGTTTAAATTTGAACATTCAGTTTTAAAAAGGTTTCAACAACAGGAGTTTTTATATAAAGACAATTTAGTGTTTTTGTTCTTAAGCTGCATTAAAATTTTCGGTATAAAGACAAATTAGTGTTTTTGTTCTTAAGCTGCATTAAAATGTTCGGGGACCCTGTTTTTTTTATCTGGGTGCCTATGAGCTCGTAGTGAAAAACTATACCCACTTTTTCGAAAGCTGTTATTTCTCTTTCGGACCAGGTAATATACTACGAATAATAATGTACAACACGTTGTGTCTGGTTTAAACATCTGTTAGAAACTACTACCGTTTCATAATACAAAACTTGGAAAGTGACGTATTCTAACGTCACGCATACATTGGCGTCATTTAACGACACATGCATATTAGCGCAATTTCCGACTTTCTCTTTTATCAAAATGAGTCAATATGGCATATTATTAAGGGACTTTATGTGTGTTGTATCATTGATTTTGATGACTTGTTTTGATGTCCAAATGAAAGCAAAAAGTCATTGTTCTCACAAAAATTTTGATCATTCTAAATACTAAATATCACATTTCATTTTACATTTAAGAGCTCAAATATGCTCTTTTTTATTGGATGAAAGGTGTATATGTACGTGTGTGTGCGCGCACGCGTACGCGCCTGTGTGTGCGTATATGCGTGCGTGCGTTTGCGAACCTCGTCTTTGTGTACAAGTTATAATACGTCATATAAATGGAATTAATTTTCAACAACGTTAACTGACTTTATCCCAAATGTACAATCAAAGGTAGATGCCACAAATACGTTAAGCACAATGAATGGGTTGGGGCGGCTGATTATTATGGCAGACAACGATAGACAGCATAAATATAAATACTAATAAATTATACAACAACACAACTATGCAAAATGTTCAGATAAACAAATGTTCGCAAATTGAAAGTTATTAAAAGCGCCCCAACTGAACTAAGCTTGAATATAATTATCATTCAACAAATTCTTATAGGGTAAAGAACATGTAGCAACGGTAACGGTACAAAGACAATCATAAACAACGGCCCGATGAAACAAGAGAAACGAGAAGAATCATTACATTTTGCCAGTCCAGATTTGTACATGCCAATGATAAAATTGTACGATTTGGCCGACAGCTGCACTCAAAAGAAGGCTACAATACGTAACGTGACGACCAACTCGCAAAGCGCTTTAGACATATTGTCTCGATGGGTTAAATAATAGCCTTTTTAATAAATTATGGTATCTTAAAAGAAAAGCAGGGGAATACATGTATTCTTTGAAAACATATCAAGATGTTTATCTACGTAATATTTACTATGTCAATACGAGCATACTAAACAAATGTTAAACCTCAAAACTGACGAAATACAAGAGAATATCATGTCTCATTTGGTTCATGATAGAACGATTTTGAAATAAAATATATGCAAATGATATAAAATGCCTCTAATGTCCACTAAGGGTGATAGATAACCAAATTTGATTTAAACCAATTCGATGATTGTAAGCTGTGAAAGAAAACTTGTATATTCAAATTTGAACGTTCGTATGAGAGGGCAAAATATTTGATGTGAATACTCTTGGGACGATATCCAATTTTCAAACAACCCTACTTTTACTTTTTGTTTTTCATAAATAACAAAACAGATCTACAAAACAAATGATTGTACTTAGCATACTTTTTCCCTTCTCAATGGTACATGTACTTTTGATTGCCCATATTTTAAAACTTTTAAATAATAAATAATAATAATAATAATAAACATGAACATAACAGAAAATAGAACTTACCGTTACCCATGTCTGAACACTACTAGGTACGGACTTTAATCACATGTGTCATGAGCTTAAATGATAACGGTTATATATCTAAAACTACCGCAAAACCAATAATATGGAAGCTAAAAGGTTTTATATTCGTATTTTTCGTATAAACACTTCATAAACAATCTTATCGATCTATTACTGATATTTTATTTATTGCTATTAAAAGTCAGTCTCTTTTAATAAAATATGAACAATATTCTTTCTTTAGAAAGAAAAATGGCTGAGGCTCGAACAATAAATTATAAATAAATATTTAATGATATGAAAGACGTTAACAATATTAATTATTAACCACAAACTACTCCGTAGTAACAATTATCAGATGACCTTAATCAAGTTTTTAATCATTATCAGCGTTCTAGTTTTAATAATTGCGTCGGTAATGTTAAAAAGAGGTACATTGGGAATGATAAAAAAATACGTCTCTATATCCCTACTTAAACAATAAGCGATTTGTATACGTTTTAACGTGACTTACATCTTCACTCGCAGTAGATAATTTACAATTCTTAAAGTAGTGTAAGTAATGCAAGGACTCTCCACCGGTAAGAACCCAATCAAATTTCTAACGGGTCTTGGCCATTCAATTATGTCATAGTGAAAGACGAGATGGATGAATTTTAACATTTACTTCCTAGTATACCTTTATAATAAAGTAATGTGTTCAATTTCCCAGCCTTATGAGGAAATTATGTTTATACAATAGAAAACGAAAAGATCCAATGTTCTTACTAAGATAAATATGTATAACTTATGTTTCATGTTTTCTTTTTTTTAAATACTTTTTTTTTCGAAAAATTGCAGTTATTTAAAATTGAATTCAGGAAACAGCTCTTAGGTCGGACAGACAGACTGACTGACAGACAGGCAGAGGGGTAATCTGTATAAATCCATGTTGGAAACCAAAATATATCACTTTTACACATATTATTCAGGTGTAAATAATGAGTGTATATTTCAAATTTGAAGTAAATCCATGAAGAAATAATAAGGAAATGGAAAATTAATTAATCAACAAGGAAACATCTTAGGGGAGATAATTCTGGAAATATGAAGATAGATTTTTAAATATTGTTATTTTATCGTCATGTTGGGGATTGAAGTAAATCCTTAAAGAAATGAAAAAACATACTTAGAAAAACTCTTCTAAGTTTAAGAGGGAAAAAAATCTGGAAAAAAATCAAACTACAGTATAGGATCTTCTACGACATGTTTTGAGAAATAATAAGAAACACCTACGTATAGTGAGTGTATTTTTCTAATATTTTTTGTTACAGTTGTACACCTTGGTGTGCATAATTCTTGTCATCTATCCATACACGTTAGAATCGGTTTCATAAAAATCGTTATTATAGGAAGACAGAAATTATAAATTGTTCACATTATCTCGAGGACGTTCATTGCATTGCATTATAGTTGGTATTTTAGAACAAAGCTCATAAAGGCAGAACACAGTCCTTGACACAACCAAGTCATACTGGCAGGGCACATTAAGGTCATCGAACCATATATAGGAGTGAACACAAAGGCGATTAGTTTCAAATATCAATATAACAAAAAAGAAATTATACGAAATATAAAACTCAAGAGTTGAAACAGGAATGAAGATGTCTCTTTACAATTACTTCCTTAATCTAAACTTAGGTTGTAATAAAAAACTATAGCTATCATAGAAAGTGCTGAAAAATGTGTAGAGAAAATAAAATAACGAATGTTTTCCGAGAAAAACTTGAAAATCAAACGGATAAATTGATATGTGTTCTTAGTGAAAAAGATGATGAGTTGATGAAATTTATTCTTGAGGAAGATTGACAACTTGTAAAGAAGTTGTGGATATGTGTTTCTCGCTTAACAAATATTTTAAAGGAGAAATTTGTGGATGTAAAACATAAAGGTGAAATGGTAAATGTAAATCAAATTCTAGAACTACAGCATGATTTGCAAAATACTGTTGTTAGTCAAATGAAACAAAAGCAATTAACGAGAAAAAAGAAGCAATGAGATCATCGGTAAAGTGCGCGTAACGTCATTTCCCCACATCTACATATATGATAAATTTAGTAGAATCGTAGCGAAATATAAAGATATTATAAAGCATTGACGAGACAAATAAATTTTAACAGGATGCTAAGAGAAGAATTTTTTGCTCAAAATGCGAATAATATCCAAAAAATAAAAAAATAAAGAAAAAAAAAAAGAAATCAACGGTCTACAAGTCGCACCACTTTAGACCAGCGAAGCCTGTTACCCCAAACAATGCTAGGTTATTAAAGCCTGATCTTAATGTAATTAAACAATATTTCACAGATTTGATAAGTACACATGCTATTATTTAACAAATTTTCACAATAATGCAATTAAATAAACACCCCAACGCATAATATTGGCTGTTATAATTATTGAACGGCGATAATTATCACTTTTATAGAAACCTACTAAAACGTGTTCTGAAAAGTAATTATTTTTTGCAGTTTGATTCTGACTTTCAAATAAAAAGGTGTGAACATAGATTATACTTGATGTTCACATTTCAAAAATATAAGCAACTCTTTTGAAAAGTAAATTCTAAATCAGAGGTCAACATATGTAAGTGCGTGGTATTCATTTATGGAGGCTATTCGTTGCCAAAAATCCAGCCTTGTTGATCTGAGTTGAACAGTTTGTTAATGGAAAAAATACAATTGTATTTCTTTGTATGTAAACTCCAATGTTGCATACTTGGATTGAGTTTGCCGATTTTAACATTGTTAACATGCATTTCAACAAAATACATTTTGTTAAACGACAAAACATTAACTGATAGTAGCAATACCAAGTGTTCGAATACTCAAAACAGAAGTTACATTCTTACTTTTACATTGTCGAACCATCATGATTCAGATCAGCATAATCCAGCTTTACACGTTTTTCAATACGAGATAAAATAAGCTCCGCCCATTTTCCCGCCCACTAAATCATCGTAATTAAACGTATTTTCCGCTCATTTTCGGTATTTACCGTCGGCGACAAGAAGCGGCGTAGTTTCCGTTTATCATACATTTTAGGTGTTTAGTTCTACAATCAACATCAGCGGACTTTAAAGGAATATAGGCATATACGTTTTAAAACGTTGTAGACACCACATTTCCTGGAAAAAGAAACTTTAAACAAAAAAAAACAAAACAAAAACACCAGGTTACATACTGTCTGAGGTTAAATATTTTTCAAGAAAGTGAAAACTATTGAAAAGACTATATTCAACGACAAATAAATTTTACTGATGGTATTCCAATTTGCATAGGAATGAGTAACATTTACAGTTAAGCTGCCACCTTACCACTTTCAAATTTTCAAGTCTACATCTGATAGAGATTTTGATACGACTAATTACTAATACAGACCAAATTCTGGCTGTTGTCTTTCCTAGTAGTACTATTATATTAGTAGCCTTAATTCTAGCGTATGACTTGACAAAAAAATTTTTTTAACAATAGTAAAATTATAACCAAAGTTGTATGTACCCTTTCGTACATAACTTTTTTATTTTTACCATATATTTTCCCATTTTTCCCATTTTTGTTTTTCAATAAGTAAAATTTAAATGAGTCCAAATGTATGTATGTTCATTATCAATTTATGTATACCTTGTTTGTTTTACCTCTTAGAAAGCCATCACTTACAAAACTTAATAAATATTCTGTGTAGTATTTCATGTACATAAAAGTAGTTCTCTGTTTTTGATTATATAGACAGCAAATCTAGACAGCAAATCTAGGTAACAGCTAAGGACAGCATGTATACACATATTTTAGCTATTGATTCAGCACAATGCATGAAAAGACCTTAACCTACGCCAGCTTACATATATTTAACAATAAAAGGCTAAATCACATCCTATGACTCAAAATACCTCCAAATGGAGGTAAACAGAGTTGCCAGGATACACTGAATATTTATTTCAACATTAAAATGGGACAAATTCACAAGTTTTGGTTATACAACAGAATTATCGACAGTAAACTTTGCATTGTTTCTTGGTTATACACTTGGTCAAAAATGAGTTTTTCTACAATCCAACATAGCCCTTTAAAGAAAGAAGGCACAGGATTATTGTTCAGTTCTCTTTATTCGTGTTGCCAAAAGTGCCTTCCATGTATCGCATTCTAGTACTATTTGCTGAAGGTAAAAAAAAAAAATATGCTTAAGAGTATTGCCGTGGCTCACAAAACCCTATCATTGATATCAATGATCAGTGATGTGTGTCATTATATATGGGAAACATTTCCTTATGTTATTTCACCAACTTTAGTTTTTGCATATTATTATGCTCATTATCAGTAAATACGTTGTTACATTTTTACATTATATCTTAACAAATTTTGCATTACTTGAATATCCTATACTAGAATACGTTTTAACAGAATCAGAGGATGTTCAAAGTCAAGATTGATGTAACAGTTACTATATAATTTGAAATATTTTTGTACCAGCAAGAGTTACCTCTCTTTATATTCTGCTTTCGTGAAATTGGCTCCGCCTATTAATTTTCGTCTATTTCCGTGATAATTCCATATATGGAAGTTGCAAAATCGTTTACAAATGTTAATAGCGTTAGAATGTAAAAGGAAAGTGTGGTGTTGTAAACCTGAGTGTGTCAAGTTGATGCAGTAACATTCTCAACGTCATGATGCACAGCATTAAACGTATGGTGTACGTTCTATCGTTTACATTTCTACATGTCGCAAAGTTGAAATTATACATTTATAAATACAGTTTGCAATTTATCTAAGTTGCATGTTAACAGCTTTCATTTTATCAATTAGAGATAATCAAAATGCTTAATACCAGTGCAGTATGTAACTCTCGGATCGACAATTAGATTTTTACTAATCTGTTTAGTAGAACCGAAGTATGCATTGTCGAGTTTCAAAGGCTGGATTTTTGGCAACGAATAGCCTCTATATTCATTTACATCGATATCGTAGCCTAATATTAATTGCAGGCAAAACATTTTATTGGCTGCTCAAAAATCTAATTTCCATAATTATTCACACAATTGCTGGTGTCTAATACTGTGCGTTATCCATTTTAATTGTTCTTAATTTGCACCAAATGTCCATGTCACACTGTATTCGGACGATTTTATTGCTCCGTGTATGCCTCTGTGGAGAAAGCATCCACCGACAGACCTTTTGATCATGAAAAAAGCCATGTACAATGTTTTCCTGATTGGTTAATCAACCTGTCAAATATTCTGATGACGAAATAGACATCTATTTTTTACACTTCATCAGTGAACTTGGGGTGACCTTAGGGAAAATCAAGCTGCACACCTGTCATATTATACTGTAAATTACAGTTTCATTTCTTAAAATAGCAAATTTTTTTCAGCTATAAATATTAAGTAGATTTATGTTTTTGTTTTATTGGATTAAAGATACGGTAATAGAAATGCGTATCTGTGTGGGAAAGGGACTACGTGGAAAAAAACTATAGGGAAATGGATAAACTCGAGAATATGCGTAATTACAGGGGAATCTATTGGTACCAGTTTTGACTGGATGACTTAATGACCCAACGGACAGTTTTGTTTTCATACGATATTAGTCTGGCTGCCGATTTTCCTGCGTCATTCTCATTTTTTATGGCGCAAAATCGAGTCCTCATCAGATCTCAGTATATTGGATTTTACTGAAAAAAAAACATGACCGGCGATGCATACAAAGACAGCTTGTCTTGCTAAAATTTAGTACAAAATAAAAGGATTTATCGGCAATTTGAAGGAGTTTCTCATCCAAATTATATTGACCAAATAAATTAAATGGTTTATCTTTGAAAATTAAGCAGTCATTGCTTAAATCATGTGGTCAGGGATCATCAGCAAGCTTGATTATCGAACAAATGTTAGTGAATTTCGCGGTGTATTCAATTAATAAATTAAAGCAATTCAGTTCAATACGATGTTTTTATAAACTTGATTGATTATAACATATAAAGAAAAACTTGAATTAAATGATGATAATTATTAAGTTAACGGTCATGTAACAACCAGCCATTATAGGAGAAAACATTCAGTTTGACGCAATAATTTCAATATCGATATCTACATACTTATATTACTTATTTATACTATTGTCATCGCATTTTTGTAAAATCATTTTAATACATGCATGTATGTGATTATATTGTACGTAATAAGATTAATAAGTTCTTCATCAAGATATATATTTCTGTTGTACCAGCGTGTACACCTATACTGTTAGTGGGTGTAACACGTCATAATCTCGGTCTCGTCTGTCTCGCGAGAGTGAAAGAACGCCAAAATGGTGGCGCCCATGAACTTATTTCTCAAGTAAAAAATAGTGTCTTAAAACATGAATTTCTCAGTTATACGGTTGATTTCAACAGAAAAACTGACATGGTACCTTATTTGGAATGATAAATATTTATATAAGACATACATCACTCTATCCTTTCCTATCCCTTTAAATTAGGTCTCAATTCCACTGAATGTAATGGAAAAAAGAATTGTGTTTACTGTGGTAGATTAAATGTGCATCATCGTAGTTTGTGTCCTAAAAAGTTAGATTAGGTGAATTTTGTGTTGTTTATCCCGAAATAACAGACTCATTGAACAACAATGAAATCCATGAAGAAAATGTCCTTGCGTCCTGGCATGAACTTGTTTTAATGCAAACGAAAGTAAATGTCCATTGGGGACTACGGATGAAAAGGCATGTATTCTGTTTGATTCGGGATCCCAAAGGACATATATTGCACAGTCTCTAGCGAACAAATTGGGAGTAAAGAAATTGAAAGAAGAAGAAATCTGATTTGATAAGTCTAAGGTAATTAAAACATTCTCTACTAAAGCGTGTTTAAAACTAAATTCTGGTAAATACATTGAAATAAATGCAAATATTGTTCCGGTAATTAGTGGAAACGTCCAGAAAAAAAAAGCTCAATTATTTTCTGACGAACATATTAAACATTTGTTCAAACGTTTGAATATGGCTGAAGACCTTTCAATGAATAAAGAGTCATCAAAAGTGGATTTATTACAAGAAATGATTATTACCTAGATACTGTAATGTGTCAAAAGATTGATTAAATACCGGAATCAAGTGTAAACGAAAATTAAACAAACATGCTTATTCTTACGCATGGATCAAATGCATGCGTAAACACCACAAATATTTATGCTATTGTGGATTCAGTTGATCAAACCAAACCAGATTTGAAACTTTTGGTAGATCGAATTGTTGAGAATAAATAACAGACAATCAGGATTTTACAAATGATAAAATTTAAATAATGAAATTTAAAGATATATTAAAATATGAGAACGGATGTATCAAGTAACATGGAAAGAAGAAATTAATGCCAGAACTGCCGGAAAACAGAAATCTAGCATTTGCTCGATTGAAATCAAATATAGCAAGAATGAAAAACAAACCAAAAGTGTTGAAAAAATGTAAAGATGTGATACAAGACCAACTTAAAAAAGGTGTTATCAAAAAAATAAATAGACGTTCGATGAATGTCATAGTGTATTATTATATTCGACACCATGCAATAATTACTCCGAATAAATCAACTACAAAATTATGCGTTGTTTATGACGCATCTGCAAAATCAAATAGAAACAAAAAAAGTTTGAACGAGTGTTTATTTCGAGGTCCAGTTATGATTCTTGATCTTTGTGAACTATTGAAGCGTTTTAGACTTGATCAAGTGGCATTGGTTTCGGATATTGAAAAGGCTTTTTTACAAATTGGCCTACAGCAGGATCAATGAGATGTCACAAGATGTGTGTGATAAAAGATATAAAAAGACATATTTTCAAAAGTTATAATGTTTAGGAATTCAGATTCTGTCGTGTTCCATTTGGTATAATATCAAGCCCCATTTTGTTAGGTGCCACTCTTGAGAGCCATCTAGAATCATACATCAACAACATTGCTGACAAAATTAAAGGTGATATATCAGTTGATAACGTCATTACAGGTACAAATACATGGGAAAAAGCATATAATTTGTACAAGTCTAGTAAAAGACGTTTTGCTAATGTTTCTATGATTCTGAGAGAATGGGCATCACATTGTTCTCATATAAATGTAATGATTCCAAGAACATACCAAACAAAAAGTATCTCCATCAAAGTACTCGGAAAAATATTGGATACAAAAGACAACACACTTACTCTAAATGAATCATCTGTGTCGAGTGATGAAAGCATTTTGACAAAACGAATGATTTTAAAGCAGATTGCATCTGTGTTCGATTCTCTAGGATTGTTGGGTTCAGTTTTGCTGGAAGGAAGGATCATTTTGCTATCAATGTGAAAGAAAGAATATGATAATGAAATTTGTGTAAGTTGGTCAACTGTGAACAGTGATATAAAATCGATTTCTGACTTTAAAATTCGACGAAGTGACAGAATACAGATTATTGTGCCAATGTGATGCTTCGGTAAAAGCATATGCCAGGACAATATAAGGACAGAAAAGCATATTAGAAACAAAAGTTGAATTTATGTTTGCTAAAAGTAGATTTGCGCCCTTAAAATAAATAATATCCCAAGGTTAGAATTAATTGCAGTTTTGGTACGAGTACGTTTGAAGTTCGTGAGTAATCAGCTACAGTAAATCATCAAACAAAAATACTTATGGACAGATTCTAAGTGTGCTCTTCATTGGATGCAAAGCAAAACAGAATTACCAGTGTTTGTGATGAAAATAATTAGTGAGATAAAATCAGACTAAAGTATAAAATTTGAACATGTGTTAGGCAACCAAACACAACAAACATAGCATCAAGAGGTTGTTCAGTAATAATAATTAGCGATTGCAAACTGTGGTGGTATGGTCCATTATGGGTACAACATCAAGAAGACATGTGGATAAGATTCAACAATGATATTTGTGATAACTTTAAAAACGACAATTCAGAGAAAGTTATGACCGTTTCTTAAAAGGAAACGAATGACTTAAGTGTACTTTCGTCACCTTTTGAAATTGACGTTGCAAAGTTTTCTTCACTAACAAAACTGTTAAAAGTGACAGCGCTAGCTGTTAGATTAATAGAAAAACTATTGCCTTGCGAAAGTAAGTGCTTGAAATGCACTGAGCTTAAAAAGCAAAAGATTTTTGGTTACTGCATGATAAAGGAAAGCATTTCGTGTGTGTATATGATGACATTAAAAATTAAAAGAAAAACAATTCGCAGATTCAGCTAGGTCTCTTTATTGATGAAAAAGGTTATTGCGATGTATATGTAGTTTAGAAAACGCAGATCTGAAAGATAGTGCAAAACCTCCGGTACATTTACCGAAAGAAGACCGTCTGATCTTGTCGGAAAAAAGTACGCTATGTTTTCGCAGGAACAGCAACAACATTTTAAAGGCGGGAAACAAGATAGCGTCAACGTATAATCTTATCAATGTCAATACCGCTTTACTTGTATATATTTAAATAATAAAAAATAACAACAAAACACAACGCAAAGCTTAGATTACTATACCCACATTTCGGTGCCGTGACGAACTAGTAAACTTTACTTGTATATATTAAAATAATATTTATAAAAAAACAAAAGCAAAGCTTATATTACTATACCCACAGACCTATCTCGTAATTGACAAAATGCATAAAAAAACCTATTACACAATTGTCTTTCTCAAACATTAGCATATACAAGACAAATATTTTGGATTAAATATGGTCGAGCAGTAGTAAAGTCCGTGTCAGCGTTGTTTGTGCCGTGTGGAGGCTTTAAAAAAAATCGCACCGTACATTCAATCAGAGATGTTATATTTCCGATCCTTAAAGATCGTTCAGCACGACATTATTGTTGTGCTTGTTGTAATTTTTATTTTTTCTATTCGGCTATTTTCTTGTTGGGTGGTTCCAGTATTCCTCACTTGAATACTGTTGAATCACCCTTGGGATATGTGGTCTGCTTTTTAAATTTGTCTTCTGACGTCTTATCTGTGATATGCAGGCTTCATAACCTCTGATCCCCTTTCAAAATTCTATTTTATTTAGTTCCGCCCATTGTTTTCTCGTTTAGGGCACACGCATTTTTTACTTGGGGACCATACACTTCTTTTCATGGAATAACACTAACGTGTCACATTGAAGGTTCCATGATAATAGCCATATGAACACATTTGCAGATGTTTCAAAATTCGAAATTATACAAGTTCATTTTTAATGTTGAATTCTGCTTAAGCCGGTTCTAGGGGGCGTGGACGGTAGTTTGCACTTGAGAGTACCGTCCATGAACAGGCTCAATCAAACCGAGCCTGCAACATTTTCAATTTTGCCGCGTTGGGCATTTCTTAGGGATTCTTATTTTCTCTATTTTACACATGTGTTCAACATGTCGTCGCTTTGACGGTGGCCCATATAAGACGCCACAAATGCCACCACTACCTACATCGAGAGTCACTAAATTTAAACAATTTCCACGTGTAGGACTTGATTATTTAGGACCACTTTATATCAAATCCATTAAGGGGAAATCAAACGTTTGGATATGTTTATTCACCTCGAGCTATTCATCTCGAAATAGATAGTGGTGGATATGTCTGCAGAAGATTTTCTACTATGTCTTCGAAAATTTCTTTCTCAAAGAGGCCCCCTGTTTAAATATTAAGTGACAATGCGTCAACATTTTAAGCTGCATACTCCGTTATAGAACAAATCTGGTGCAAAATGATTCAAAGTGTAGAAGTACAAACATACGTGTCAAAGTATCAAATGGAATATTATTACCGCACTTGCTCCATAGTAGGAGCTATCTATGAAAGTCTTGTGGGTTTAGTAAAAAATGAAAACATTAGGCCGAAGCCTTCTTACATTAATTCAATAACAAACATTTGTTAAAGAGGCCAACGCGGGTGTACATTCCATATCCTAAGTTTATATTGCGATGTCTCCAATTCATTTCCTTACATTAAACTCTAATGTCGCTATTTAAGAGTCTCATATAGACGCGAAGATATAGATTTTATAGCGCATTACAATTTAAGTGATCGCTTAAGGAATACATGGAGAAAAGGTCATATATTACTCAACATGTTTTTAGGCGCAATGACTATTTGTGTAATCTTCGAGAAAGATCTCAATCAAAAATTAAAACGGGTCGAGTAAAATCACATTTTGTGCTATTTGTTGGAAACATAGTATTACTAAAAGAGGATAAACCTCCTCACGGAAACTTGAAACTTGGGAAAATAATTTTATCCAAAGTCAGGATGGAAATCTACACTCAGAAATGGTACAATTTCAATTAGGAAAAGTGCTAAAACGTCCACTCAAACTATAATTTCCTATTGAGATGTCCTCAAGTATCATTCATACAAATATTCTGACACATCAGCAGAAAGTGCTTAAAGCTTGCTCAAAAAGCTATTAAATTGCTCACGATTAACTGTTGTTTCAAACATTGTTACTTGAATCATGTATAAAAGTACATTGGCGGAGCATACTTGTCAATAAACAATAGCCATGAAATTTATGAGCAAACTTTTTGACGACGGAGCATAGTGTTAGAGTGAAAACTACAACATAAAATTTACGTGCAAATCATGCGGCGCAGTAGTAAAATGGAAAGAGAAAAAATCAATTAGAACTGAATCACTATACCTTTAACAAATTAACGGAAAGGACATAAACAAGTAAAAAAGTAAAAACAAATGTCTATGTGCCATTGCGATACCTGCAGTAAAAGCTAAAAAAATATAAGAAATTTGAAAAGGCATGTACAATCTTAGATTATTGGAAATGTAAGGAAAAAGTTTGTTCGTCAAGATTTTTTTACAATGAGTTACCTTAGCAAACATATGATTTTTAAACATAAATAAAGAGCAGACTTGGCAACAGTTACAGGCAAAAATAGGAGATTGAATATTATGGAGACGTGAGCGAGGATGAAAGTATTTTCAGTGTGTTAGCTGATAGAGATGGAAATCAAGACCAAATACAGTTTTCTTATACAATATTGGCTATGAACTAACTCTTCTTCAAAATGACGAACATTTTATAAATTGTGATAAAGGTGCAGAGGACGAAATAGTAAACGACCGTGAAAAGAAGGAAAATGATAAAAACAACGAAAGTTTTAATCAATTATGATATATGAAGACGAATAAGTAAGATATATACAGAAAGAGAAAGATGAAGAAAAAGAAAGGGAATGTGGATTACTAAATGAACAAAATGAAATACAAGTAGAAGATAAAGATTATGGAGAATTTGAAATAAACGTAGATAACTCGTAGAGTGAGGACAGAATTGAACTTAAACAAGATCAAAGAAATGAAAATGACAAACTTAACTATAATGATTGTGAACAGGAGCAGGGAGAGTGATAACATTGATAAACAGCAAAACAGTAAAGTAATGATTATGATTCTGTTAGTGATAACGTGTTAGCTATGATATAAATAGTGAGTCTGATGTAAGTAAAAATGAGGAAAACAACAATGACTTTGGTAGTAAATTAAGAGATTATATTATAATGTTGGCAATTATGTAGTTTTTCTAAGCAGTGATGACGAATCTGCACATGGAAACATTGACAACGAATGCACAGACGTAGTGCCGTCAAACGTAACAAAGACAAAAACTTTGATATTAACCTTTACAAAGAAAAGGCAATACATTGGACAAATGAAATTGAGACACATATGACTACCGATCAATAATACTATGATGACTTTAAGTAAACATTACATTTGGCCGGGAGTGTCTGTATGAATTTTGTTTTTATCCGCTGGCTTGGCACTGAATTATTTTAACCGCAGGGGTTTTGTTTAAACCGTCGGGTTTGCCACCGTCGGGTCTATGTTTCATTTAATGTACACGCATTCATTTACTTCATAATGTTTACGTGCATTACGTCGTATATAAAAGGAATTGTAATCATTTCTAGTTAGTTCGTTTAAGTTTGTTAAAAGAAAAAGGAAATATTATGTTGAAAATTAAATAAATAAAGGTTTTAAGGTGGAATAAGTGTTATTTTAATTCTAGCGTAGTAATGATTGCTACAATTATTAAGTTCTGACGTTAGTTACGAGGATGGGTTCAAATCATGTGCTAATGACAATTTGACAAATATTGTTTCATTTTGAAATTAAAAATGACATCATCTCAGATATTTTTAATCAATTTTATCTTGAAGAAAAGCAGTGTCTAATAAGGTATTTTCTGCTACGTGAAACATAATTAAACAAGTTAGAGATTTAGAGTTTTTATTTTATAAATTAAATTATTCTCAAAGGAAAATTATAACATTCTTAGAAACTTTGATTATTAACAACTTTGTAATTCTTGTTACATTCTTAAAAATTTTGAGAATTATTTATAAAACTCTGCTTTAATCACTGTGTTTTAATGTTTTGTAACTCACAAGTAAGATTTACCTCCCATCTATTATTTCTTATTATAAGCACAACAGTATTGGCGTGTGGTGTAACACAAGCTAGAGGGGTGGGGTCAAGTGCTAAAGGACAAAAACCACATTGTCATGTGTTTAAGGGCAAAAACCACATTGTCAGGTTTTAAAGGCAAAAACAAAATGCGCACGTGCGCTCGTGTAAAGGCAAACCCAAAATGGGGGGATTTTCTCCCTTTCTTTTACAACACTACGAATGATAAAACTCAAATATATCTACTTCTTATTCTAAGCTTATTGCTATTGGAATTTATTCTATTTTGGTTACAGTATGGACAATATTTATTAAACATATATACGCATTCCTCTCAAAGATATCCGAACAGACGGAGTGTTTTTACTCTAAACAAGGGGTTTAAACTTGTGTTTCATTTTAGGTATGAAACGTTGTACAATTTTACTACCTTTTACTTCAAAAATAAAATAATAATAATAATAATTTGATTTTAATGAAATAAAAATATCTAAAATTTATTAACTTTAAGCTTAATTAACCACAAAGTACTCCATAGTTAATAATGCTATCTTTGGTCGATAACCTTGCTTAAGTATTGTATGATATGACAATTATTAGCGTTCTAGATTTATTAATTTAATCGGATATTTTAAGAGGAGGAGGTGATCACAAGTACGATTATAGTATCATTTTGCAGTCAACTATAACAAGATCAAAAACCATTTAAAAGAAAAGATCTTGTTATTTAAATTCAACAGCAAAGTTTCGAACGCACAAGTTACGTTCCAAACAATATTTGTATAAATGCACCCGTATGTGGGTTAAATCAAGCATATTCGCACGCCGACGGAGGAAATATTGCAGCTTTGTCTTACCAGTTAGGTCATTTAATTCTTACAGTTTAGTGTTTCATAAACTACCGAAATATTCTCATTTTCTCCGGAAACATTCTTAAATAAAAGGCACATTTGGACTCATAAGACTCGGCAATCATAGCAAATCAATCACTCACGGATGTACAGTTATTTAATTATTTGAAATCACTACTTAGAAAAAAATCTTTTCATACAGTTTCAGGTTTTAGCCTAACTAATGCAAATTACCAGAAAGCAGTCTCTCTTTTGTATGAAGAATATGAGAAAATTATTCAACAAGAATGCATTTGTGAAAAAATGCTATGCCACCGCATTAATATAACAGAAGTTGATTTTTTTCGGTTACCATACAATTGAAATCCGAAGTTTTATTTGTTAAACTTAGCCGGGAGCCCCCGCTAATTAGCGTGATTTCGCTCTGCGAACCCGCCATTTTAACTTGTTAATTTTTTACTTTTCGCTTGGCGGGGTCGCGGGGAGAAAACACGAATGACACAAATCAGCCACCATACAGATGTGTCTTATGTAAAGATACAAAGGCCATAGTTCAATAATTGATTAAAAAAAGAAGATTTTTTTTTTGGACAAAATATATGTACTAAGTGTATAACATAGCTATATTAAACTTTGATATACAGGAAGAGTAACTTTTTTAAATACAATCTTTTCAATTAAACATTACCATTATCTAAAACATAATCATAATTATATACATTGTGTGAATTATAATTTCATGATAATGTGCTAAAATTGTTGCATTTAATATCTCTATGAAACTCACACTGTCTTGCTAGAGTTCATGGCCAGAATTATTTCATAAATATCTCTGAAAGTCATGAATTTAAGACTTACTCCCAGCTTGTGAATATTTTACATAAAAATTACATAACATGTATAAGACAATCCAATGTAAATTGTTTCCTTTCACACACACACAGATTTTTTAAGTTTTTACTATATGTACATAATGAAAATCGATGACTCCGGGGCAGCGCCAATTTTGACTCCAGGCCCCGTGTTCACAAAGATTTAAGGATCAGGATCAAGATAAGGATCAAATTTCAAAACTCTAATATTCTTCATTATTTATCCTCATAGATTAATATCTAATATTAATTTGATAAGACTGTACTTGCAATAGCAAGTTTATGAAATTTTAGAATAAATTTATTGTTATTTTTGCAAGATACAGGCATTTTACAGTTGATCCAAATATAGATCCTGATCCTCAAATTGATTCTTATTTTGATCCAAATATGTTTGTATTTGTTTTGTTATTTGTTGATTTTATCCTAAAATAGTTTGATTTCTTTGTAAATCAGAAATCTTTTACATTTTGAATATTTATTATGTAATTCTAGCAAAACACGATTAATTTTAGTAACATAAAACAATAAAAATAAAATCAGGATCACTTGATCCTGATCCTGATCTTTTCTTAGTGAACACAGGGCCAGGGCTATAATTTGAAAAATATTGGTAAAGGTCCACTACACAATGTTTCATGCCAAATACCTAGCCTCTAGCCTTTGTCAATTCCTAGAAGAAAATGCTATAAAGTTTTATTATATGCAAATAAGAAAAACCTATGACCCATTGGGCTGAGCCAATTTCGATACTAGGGGTAAAATTTGAACAACTTTAGTAGTGGACCTATAGATGATATTATAAACCAAATATCAAAGCTCTAATCCTTGTACCTTCAGACAAGAAGATTTTTCTACTTTATGCACATAATGAAAACCAATGAACCCCCTGGGCGGGACCAATTTTTACCCAAAGGCTATAATTTTTACAGTCGTTGTAGAGGCCCACTACAAATCTTTCATGCTAAATATCTAAGGAAAGAACTTTAAATGTTTTTGATGAGAATAGTAAAAAATATACACATTCTTTAAAAACATGTGTGTATGAACTTCTTACACATAATGCTTCTGCATCAAAAGTGTCAAGTGTAATAAGTGCTGTATTAAAACTGGTAAGTGTTGTTGCTAACAAATTGCCTTGCAGGTCTTCTGTTTTACAAATGAATATTCAGAGACTAGATTTAGCACATACACAGCTATGTGAAGTTTTCTCAGCCAAACAGAATACAACATTTATGACCAACGAAACATAAAAATTTGGGAGTAATTATATGGGCTATGAAGCAGCAGATGAAGATGGTTACTTATGGGTGTTAGGTTTACGAGAAATAGAAACTAAATCAGCTGATCATACACTGAAAGTTTTTAAACAAATACTTGGTGATTTGGTTGAAAAATGCACTTGTAATTCTGTTTCAAAAGATATAGTGACTCATATAATAGCCACAATGTCCGACAGGGCTGCAACTGAATTAAAATTCAATGACTTCCTCGAATCATTTAGAAAAGAAATATTACCTTTAACATACACAAGTTATGATTCATTTAGTGAAGATGAGAAAAACAGGTAGCGCACTTTTGTAATTTCTTTTCTCGTTTGCATTCCCTAGTAAATTTTTTCAGTGACCCAACATCTTAAGAATATGACTCTGGTACATGTCGCCTAATTAGAGAGGCAACAAAGGCCTTTGGAGAAGGATCAGGTGGGGATGAGAAAAGTGGTGCCCAAGGAAAATTCAAAATTTACATAAAAGAATTCCTGCATGAGAAAGGCTTGAGAAATGTGCCCCTGAGATCATACAAAGGGACACGATTCAATGTTTTGTATGAGAATGCAGCATCGTTATTATTTCTGCACACTCGGATAAAAGACTTTCTTCAAGAGTTAGTAGTTGAAAAACAGGCTATTAAAGTCCATTCTGCATGACCTTGAAACAGTTGAATTGTTGCTGAAGTGAAGGCCCTTGGTCTGCCTATCAAAGATCATTAACCGGTCCACTGTGGAATAATACTGAAAAATGGAGAAACAAAAATTATTTGAAAAATAATGAAAAAATATGCTCAGCTTAAAACAACTTTAGAAAATTCAAGCAAAAACATTGATGAATTTATGAAAGGGAAAGTAAAGGTGTTTTGGTGAGGACACATTTTATAGAAAAAGGACCTCTTTATGATTCATTAATAGCTGATGATGTTTTTGATGATAAAGTTGAAATGTTCTTAGAAGTCTTATTGCCAGCAATGGCACAGCTGTGTCAGAAATTATTCAAGGATCATTTACCTGGAGGCGCACACACAGCACTACCTACAGAAACTGTGAAACAACTAACAGGTACTCCAAAAACATCATGTTTTGCTGAAAGCATTTTTGGGCAACTGGATCAGCTTGTGCGCATTAAGCCTAATTTAAGTACATTGGCAGCAGAAGCTTGAATAATGTTTGTGAATAATCAAACATTGAAATGGCTCGAGTCAAAAGATGAAAAGGAGAAAAAATACTCATTAAAAATGCTTCAAGAAATGTAAAAAAGCTCAAGCGAGATTTCAAAGCTCGGCTCACTGAAATAGAAAGAAACAGATTTAGGGCTATGCAGGAAAAGATAAAACAAAGAGACAGAGTTGAGAAAGAGAAATTGAAAAAAAAAATTGTACAACAGACATTATACACCATAGACTTTGGCAAAGTGCATCTGCAGTGGAAAACATGGTTAGGTCCTATGAAAAGGAATCTGAGAAAATAAAAGCACTTAAAGCACAACTTTGCTTCAGAAAAAAGGTACTTAATCAAAAGCCAACTGAAATGGGTATTTTTAATTTTACAAAACAATTAGTAGGGCAGTCAAGAAAACAGTTGAATGTAGATGAATTAAAAACTAATTTGAAAAACCTATTTTCTCAAAACTGTTGTTCAAACCAAAAACCGACAGAAGGCCCCATGTTGTTGGGAAAACATAGGGCAGGGTTTCAATTTTGGTAATAAGGAAAGGGTAAAAAAGGTACTTTGGAAAGGTCAATCGCGGTACAAAACCCAATATACCCGTTTCTAAAAGTTTAAACATTTAAATTTTTAAAACAAAAAAAATAAAAACAAAAAAGCTATCTGAAAAAGGGTCTTAAATTTTTTTTATTTTTTTCCCCCCCTAAAAATGATACAAAACTTCAATTTTCTTAAATTTAAATAGTTTTAATATTAATAAATCATATTTTAAATTTAAAAACAAGGAATGCAGTAATTTTAGTAAAAATTTTTTGGGGTTTTGTTTTTAAACAAGCTTGTATTTAAATGCTTATTGTGCTTGAAAATTTTTTATGTTGCTTGTCATCAGTTTAATATAAAAAGGGTGGGAAAAAAAAGGCATTTTGAAAATTTTCGAATATTTGTTTTTCCCTATTCGAATATAAATTTGGGGTATTGTTTTTTTTTAAAAAATTTTTTCCAATATTTTCTTTGGAAAACGTGTAAAATTTTTCCGGAAAATTTAAATTTCGTCGAATATCAATAAATTTAAATCTTGGAATAATCGCGATTTAAAATATATTATTAAAAAAAGTTTTTTTAAATTTTTTATATTGTAAAACGGGCATAAAATTTTTCTTTTGAAAAATAAAAATTATAAAAATTTGGGTTGCCTTTTGCTTTTCTGATTTGTTTTTCTTATAAACGGGAAGGTAAAACCTGCTAGGGAAACGCCGTAAACCTCTTTTTTGCCCCAAAACAAATTAAATTTTTATTTAAAACTTAATTTGGAAATTTTAAAAATAAAATTTTTTTTATTTAATTTAAATTTTAAAATAAGGTAATAAAATTTTTTTCAAAATTAAAATTTAAACTATAACGCAGTAAATTTTAAACGGGGGTCCCAGTTTTTTTTCGGAAAAAAGATATTTTTTTTGACGGGAAAAAGACAATGAAAATGCCCTTTAAAAAAGCACCGATTAATAGTGTCGATTTTTTTTGTCTTTTACAAAAAAATTTAAAAAATTATGATTAAAACGGAAAGATTAATTGGGCCCGAAAACCCAAAAAATAAGGGTTTAATTTAAAAACGGGAAAATTTACATTATATTCTTTAAACCCGGTAAAATTTCAAAATTTTGAAAGGGATCCCTTTTTTATCACTAGACCAAAAATTTTCACAGTTAATTGGGAACCCTCATAAAAACGTTGGAAACCTGGTCAAGTTCCCCAATGGGTTTTTTTTACAAAAACTTATTTTCAATTTGAAAATAAAAACAAAAAAAAAATCCTTTTTCGAAAAATTGTATTGTTTTTCAATTTAAAAATATTCGGTTGTTTCGAAATATTCGAATTAATTTTCCGGTTAGTTTATATTATTTTTTTGTAGCCCAAAAAATAAACTGTTTTCAAAAAATAATAAATTTCCTATCCTTTTTGTTCCCCTTTAAATTAATATTTTTTCGAGACCACTAGTAATAAAAATTTTTAAAAGGGTTTCAAAAAGTTTTAAATTTTTTAAAGGGTTTTTGGTTTTGCTACAAAATTTAAAGGGCCCAAATCAATTTTTTATACTTATTGATGTATCAACCTTTTATTGAACGTCCCCTCATTTCCCAAATGGGTTTAAAATTGTCCCAAGAAAAGAAAAGAAACCCGCGGTTTTTACATACCACAATCTTTTTTGAAAGGGTTTAAGATCAAAAAAATGATTTGCAGATATTATTTTTAATGTGGGTTTCCCGGATGGGTTAAAAAGTGGGAAATTTTAAAGTCCCGTGTAAAAATAATAAAAAAAAATCAGTTGTCAAAAAATATTTGACCTTTTTAAATTGTCAAATTCAAATGAAATGATTAACATGACCTGACATATTTGAGCCGGAGGTAATGAAGTGTTTTAATATTCAGGAAAGAATACTGTTTATTTTTATTAGAAACTATCAAAAAGTTGTGTTTTAAGCTTAAAGAATCAATATACAAATGCATTTGTCTTTAAGTAAAGCCATGGTTATTTGTTTGTAGAGCTTGAATCAACAGAACTGTTTTAATTGTGGTTAAAGCAACAAAGAGAGAAAACCCATATAGTTTTCTGAGATTATTTATTTATTATTTTTTCCTTAAGACATGCATACACTGAATAGATAAATATCATTGTACTGTCCAGTAAAAACCTTTAACTTATTTGGTGTATTGCTCTTAAAATATTTTCACTTAGGAAAAAAATAACGGTTAAAAGCCGGTATGTGCCAAAAATGTCAGAAAAAAATTGAAAATTCTTTTTTTTTCAAAATCCAATTATTCCTTAACTATCAAAGGTACAGACATGTTTTATACACTATTTTGTTGCATTTTTGGAGACCTTTAATTTGATATATAACACTTAACAAAATGATAAACTTTTGAAAAACCACCGACAACCCTACCCATTGTCACATTAAGCTATACTCTGCCGAGTATGTACCTTTAGATACTGATTATATTGTCTCATTCATTTAATTATTTATATTTTAATCATGGGAATTATTATTAAAAATGATTAAATTTAAATATTTAAGTTTAAATTATGACATAGTTTGTGGGCGGGGGAGCTATGCAAAACAAGAAATGCAAATTGTACTTTTCAATTATAATCATTTTTAAAGTATACTTGCGTAACAAGACGACAGGAACAATTAACGATATATTGCTACTCATTTATTATGACACTCAACTTTATTTCAGAATTCTACTTGCCCTGGTAGTCTTTAAACACTTATTATCTCCCTTTTTTAAATGGTGGGATCATACGACTTTTTTTATAGGTATTATACCATATATATTGTGTATATAATATATATATATATATATATATATATATATATATATATATATATATATATATATATCTACGAATCCGGAGTTAAGTCGAATTATAATAAGAAATTAGGTACAAAGTA
>NW_026859871.1:0-16368 GCF_026571515.1 Ruditapes philippinarum
TGACTTCTGACCCAGTGAACAAACAATTTATAAGGGTTAATTGGTTATCTAGTATCATACTGGGTCATGACTAGTCACAAGGTAATAATAATTGTGACCCCCATAGGTTGTGTGAAGCAATTTAAGTGATTAAAGAAATCTTACCAAATAATATATGCATAAATTTTATGAATCATGTAGGCCTCATTAATGACAGCCAAGTTGTTATATTACATAAGACCTTCAAATGTGTAAACCAAAAGCATTTTTAGTTTAACCTTTTCCCTCATATAAGCGTGTTTCGACGGCTTTTTGCCCCCCCCCCCTTTTGAGGCCTCAAACAGTGAAAAAATGCCCTATTTAGGCCCCACTGTTTTTCGTTTGAGAAATGTTGTTAAAAAAACTGACCACTTTTTCAGCGCCGTCCCCCATCCAAATATTACATCAGGGGGTTGCCAGAAGGGGGATGTGCCCCCTTTTGGGAGGTTTGAAGGGGGGCGGAGTCCCCCTCATCGCCAAGAAAATTTTGTATTAGTATTAATTAGTATTGAAGCAATTTTCATAGTTTCATAGCAGTTTGAACTTGTTACAGGAGGCTTTTCAATGAAATGGCCATTTTTCGCAATATGCTCATGGGGTAAACGGTTAATATAAAAATATCAACCAAGGCAACTCGAGTTGTTGAGTTATTGGTCAGAAACCGTCATTAAGTACAAGGTCAATATGACATTGACCCCTTGACCCCAAAATCAATAGGGGTCATCGACTGGTCATGACCAATCATCATACCAAGTTTGAAGTTCCTAGTATTCTTTAGTTATTGATCGGAAACCATTTTTACCTACAAGGTCAATGTGACCTTGACCTTGGACCCCAAAATCAATAGGGTCATCTGCTTACCATGACCAATCATCATACAAAGTTTGAAGTTTCTAGGCCTAAGCAATCTTTAGTTATTGATTGGAAACCGTTTTTACCTACAAGGTCAATGTGACCTTGACCTTTGACCCAAAAATCAATAGGGGTCATCTGCTGGGCATGACCAATAACCATACCAAGTTTGAAGTTCCTAGGCCTAAGTGTTCTTTAGTTATTGATCAGAAGCTGTTTTTACTTACAAGGTCAATGTGACCTTGACCCAAAATTTAATAGAGGTCATCTGCTGGTTACGACCAATCATCATACAAAGTTTGAAGTTCCTTGGCCTTAGTGGTTTTTAGTTAATTGATCGGAAACCGTTTTTACCTACAAGGTCAATGTGACCTTGACCTTTGACCCCAAAATCAATAGGGGTCATGACCAATCACCATACCAAGTTTGAAGTTCCTAGGCCTAAGGGTTCTTAAGTTATTGATCGGAAACCGTTTTTACCTACAAGGTCAATGTGACCTTGACCTTTGTCCCCTTGACCCCAAAATCAATAGGGTTCATCTGCTGGTCATGACCAATCACCATATCAAGTTTTGAAATTCCCCTAGGCCTAAGGGTTCTTTAGTTATTGATCGGAAAACCGTTTTTTACCTAAGAGGTCAATGTGACCTTGACCTTTGACTCCCAAAATCAAGGGGTCATTTTACTGATCATGACCAATCACCATAATACCAAGTTTTGAAAGTGCCCTAGGCCTAAGGGTTCTTTAGTTATTGATCAGAAAACCGTTTTTGCTTACAAGATCAATGTGAAAACCTTGACCTTTGACCCCAAATCATTAGGGGTCAGCTATTGGTAATGACCAATCACCATACCAAGTTTGAAAGTTCCCCTAGGCCTAAGGGTTCTTTAGTTATCACTCGGAAACCATTTTGGTCTACGGACCTGATGGACCGACAAGTGGCAAAGCAATATCTCTTCTTCGAAGTGGGGGCAGAAATTTAATCTTTATCCCTCTGGTCTTTGACAGGGGGTAACAAAACCATGCAGAGTCAATTATCTACAGAAGGGTAAGACAATGCCATACCAATGTCATGAAGGCTTTGGGGCATATAAAAAGGACCCACAATGCAACACTCAAAACTTTGCTTTTGAAGAAAAATCAAAATGGTTTTGTATAAAAAATAAAAATAGTACACCAGAATAGTCAGATTTTCTCTTTATGACACACGAATATGTACATGTAAAACACAAAGATGTCCATGTCAGCATGCCCACATTCTTGATGTTTACTGAAATAGAAAAAAAAAATAGCATTTATTTCTCAACATTCAGGAGGTGCAAATTTATTGACACCCGCTTTAAAAGAAACGGTTTTATCAAAATGTTTATCACAAAAAAAAATAAACAAAAAACCCTTATTAACATTCTAACAGCAAAAAGCAAGGTCAAAATTGAAAGCTAGACAACTGAGCATCCAGCCTTCATTTAAAACTTAAGGTATGGTGAGCTATAATTGTCCTTGATATAAGGTAGAAAACTGCATCCTACTTTGAACTTCTTTATTAAAGTTCTGAAGGAAAATTGCATCCTACTTTGAACTTCTTTATTAAAGTTCTGAACAATCTGAAAATAACGTCAATTTCCCTTCTTTTTTTACAAACACTATATTTGAAAAGGAAGCAATACCCTTTAGGAGCCCTTGACCATTTGACCTAAAAGTGGTTATGTCCCCCCAGTTAAGCATGGGGTGCAAGTTGAAAATTTGGAAAAACCTTAAAAACTGTAATTCATAATCATTTTCCTTCATAATCTAATAGTAAACAGATGAAATTTGTAACAAAACCCTGACCTTCATGCCCTGAAAAAAAACTTGCATCCATGTAAGAGCTCATAAAGGTGCATGAAGTTTGGAGACTGTAGCGCAGGGACTTTTATTTTTGGTCAAGTTATACATTTTGTGATATACAGACCAAAAACAATATGGCCTCTTGATGCCTTAAACAATATGTGCTCATGATCTATCAATCCAAGTGAAGATAAAGCAAAGCCAGTTTCAATGTTAAGTTAAAGCAGAAACATTAAACTTCACTTGGAGATATTAATACTCTATAGCATGTACTTTAAAGTTAAGGCTGTGGCCAATAACAGCACTATCACTCATAATATAGAATGATGAGAGTAAACATTTTAAACAAGAAACATGGCAATGCCACGAAACCAGGTTTTCAATTATCACCATTGTAGATAAATATGTTGTATTTGAAATACAAATACAAGCAACAAACAATGTAACTATGCAATGTAAAACATGAATAATGTAGGAGGAATTGCCACAGAAGAAGTGTTCAATATATATTCTGTATAAGGAAAAAAAACAAAGGGCCATAATTAGGTAAAAAATTATCCAATCACAAAACCTCAACAATATGCGCCAGGGCACTTGATGACAAAGCTTCTGTGAAAGTTTGAACAAAATTCGTTGAGAAATGTTAGGGATGAGTTCAGCACAGAAGAATTTGTTCACTATATATTGAAATTCTGTATAAGGAAAAAAAAAAAAAGAGCCATAATTAGGTCAAATATTATCCAATCACAAAAACCCCGACAATATGCGGCCATGGCACTTGATGACAAAGCTTCTGTGAAAGTTTGGTCAAAAAATCGGTTGAGAAATGTAGGAGGAGTTGCGCACAAGAAAGAAATTGTTCACTATATATTCTATATAAGGAAAAAAAACAAAATGGCCATAATTAGGGGTCAAATATTATCCAATCGCAAAACCCCGACAATATGCCCCAGGGCACTTGATGACAAAGCTTCTGTGAAAGCTTTGGTCAAAATCCGTTGACATATGTAGGAGGAGTTGCGCACAGAAGAAATTGTTCACTATATATTCTATATAAGGAAAAAAAACAAAGGGCCATAATTAGGTCAAATATTATCCAATCGCAAAACCGACAATATGCGCCAGGGCACTTGATGAACAAGCTTCTGTGCAAGTTTGGTCAAAATCCCGTTGAGAAATGTAGAAGGAGTTGCGCCACAGAAGAAATTGTTTACGCCCGCCCGCCACCGCCTAGCCGCCCGTCCGGCCCGCCGACATACCTCAATCTAATAACCAGTTTTTTCCTTTCGGAAACCTGGTTAAAAAATATATCTATAAAAGACATCTCATAGACTTTTACCCTAAAAAGCTTTACTTAATAATTCAACTTTTAAGAAATGATTATCCTACATATTGGCATGGACGCCCTGAAATAAAGTTTGTCTCTACATATTCTAAAGCCTATCAATTAATGTATCTGATGCAATTTTGTAAAGTTAGAAAAGGTGGAATTTCTTATTATTTCTAAATTTTGTCTCAAAAATTTAATTATGTAATGTAAATTTAAGTTGAGAAAAATTGTAAATCATCTAATTTTCATGGTACAAATGTATTACTGACAAAAATTGTCATTATCTTCAATTTTATTTGTAGTTTTGTGTCATAAGAAAGAAGAAAACTTTTTAAACATATTCAGACACAAATTTTACTTTTTGTATTAAGTGTTAAACTGTAACTGAATCTAAATGAAAAACACTAAGTGATGTACATGTTAAGTAAAGAGCCATGAAGAAAAATTACATGAAGCCAAACACTATCTTTCAATATTATTTCACTAAGTAAGTAGCATTCTAAAAGTTTAGATATCACACACACTAGGCCGGCGCAAAAAAAAAAAAATTTAGGGGATCGTGAATGGTGTTCCATCTGAACTCCATTAAATAGTTCATTTTGAAAAAGAGTTTTATCGTTAAAGTTTATAAAGTATGGTTTCTTGATCTAACACTTCATAAAAATATGCCCATCATAAATGGTTTTTAGTGTCCTCAATAAATGTTTATGAAAAATTTTACATCAAAACCCCAAAACAAATTCATGATGTCTTTGTGACCTTGCATATATTGACTATATTTATGCTTGAAAATACTCTGTCTTATGCATCTGTCATAATTATATTTACTTCAAGACTACAAATATAAATTTTTATACTTATCAAATATCTAACCTTGACCTTAACCCGAAAGGACTTTAATTTGTGTGTAACACTGTTGAACACGTTTGACCTAGAGATTTGTTCATGAAGCATGACACTACCCCTAATGGTGTTGATTAGGTTCATGCAAGCGAGACATTCTCATGATATCAAATAGCCATATATACTCTACTTTTGGACATTAAGTTATGCTCTGGTGACATAATGCTAATAAACTAAGTCCTCTGTGAAAATTTGTGATAATTAATCACTCAATTCAAAAACTACTTATTGTCCACACACCCATTTTATATCTTTAATCTAACTTCAACATTGGCCACAGGGACCTCAAAATTGTAAAAATTTTGTGCCATTTTACATTAAAAATCCCCTCAATGCATGTAGATGCTTTGCCCTAGAAAAGCGTTGCTTGGATGTCGCCTGTAAGGGGCAATCTCATTAAAATATACTGTCATCCATGTACTTTTGTTGTTTTTTTTTTGTTACGAGCATATTGCATTTAAAAATGAACATTTTCTGTACTAAAACTATCAAAATATCTAGTAATTGTGGAGACAGATGGACATTAATAATTACAGCAATGAAGTGAAAAAACAAATTTTAGGGGTGGGACAAAGTAAATCTTAAAATCACACTCTAAATACTGTAGCATTTTACCTGATAAAATTACTTCTGTAAAAACAAATAAATGTGTGTCACTCATACATGCTGATTCAAAAATTCTGAATAACCTCAAAACTATCAAGATAAAATTTCAGTTACTTTTTTCTTGATTTACAGCCACATTTAACAAATATGCAGTTTAAAAAAAAAAACAAACAAAAAAAACAACAAACAAACAAAATCTGACACATAGGATATTTCAAGTAGATCTAGGACATTTTCTTATATTATTTTGAGGTTGTCATACATACATTGTTGAATACAATACTGAAATCTATCGGACTAGTGCACAGCTGTAAAACCTATGTAGAACAAGGGGCTGGCAGAGTCCAATGTATTGTATTCAACAATGAATAATGAACTTTTTTTTTTATTTCACACCACTTATTCTAGAGAGGAAACTTACTAAAGTGCATAAAGCTTATTTATCTGCTGCAAAAATCATTTTTTTAATTTGAAACAGAATATTCCAAAATGTATCGTAGTAAACTGTTTTTACAGTGGCATACTTTTTCTGGAAAGAAATAACTGCTGAGGGGCAAATGGCATAAAGACTAAGACCTTAGCTGTGTATTTTTAAAGTCTGCTATATGTGATAATATAGCTATGAATACTATTGTTAAAAATACATTTCCTAAAGACAAATTTTATTTGACTGCCACTGCATTAAATTTTTTAATTCAGCTAAATTTTTAGAAATGTATATTTCCTAGTTACCTTTTTGCCAGTTCCAACTTTTGCTTTTTTTGTGCCCCTCTTACTTTCCTTTTACTCTGTTTTTTCTTTTCTTTTCTCTGTTTTCTACCTGTTCTTTTAATCTCAACTAATCCCATGCTGTAGATAATTTAAGGCTTGATTTAAAACATAAATTAAGCAAAATCGTTAAAAATTTTTGTTATTTCTTTTGCAATGAAATTTATTGATTTCAGTATGTCCATTTGAGCCGCGTCACGACAAAGGAATCATACTGTTTCGCTTAACAAACCCTATAGCAAGTAGAAAACTTATAGCGAACAGCATGGGTCCTGATCAGACTGCGGCGAATGCGGCAGGCGCTGGGTCTGGATCTATGCTGGTCGCAAACCCATTACGTTGGGTTTTGTCTTGAAGCGGCTCATTTTTTCTCATGCAAGTCAATAAAACTACATAAGCAATTCTTTCAAAATTGTTACTAAAATCCTTTTTTACAACTCCACACAAATATATTGTGCTGAATTTTTTCATCAAAAATTTACCCAAATATCTAAAAAACTACAGTTACTACATAGTCTATTCTGATTTGGAAAGGGAATCATATTACTTCAGAATGTCACACAGCAGGGATCGAAAATATCCACTCATCCCCTCATATTTATGAGTAGAGATCGATGCAGGACGACTAAAAAATGATACCAGACAAGAGGAAATTTGCCTATGTAATAGGAAGCTAGAATTCTCATAATCTTGTTTGCTTACTTTTAAAGATGGAAAACCTGAAACAAAGCTTGTGTTTTAGGTTATGCACACTACGCATTGTTAATTGGATACGGTTGTGAGTGGAAAATCCCCCACAATGCTGTATTACTTGCGTGATTAATACATAACCTAACACAAGCTTTGTTTCCATTTTTGATTCGTTAAATTTTGAGTAAACAAACTGATAAAATTTCGAGAGGTTGATTTGCATCAGCGAGATTCTTTCTGAAAATCCTGACAAGTAGCATACCATGCAGGACGAGTAGAAATTTGAAGCCACTCATTCTTCAGAACAAGTGGCTCTGAATTTTTTTTCAATCCCTGCACAATGGTTTCAGACATTATGAAGAATCCATACACATTGTCAACTGTTCTTTTCAGTACTGAATAGAGATTATCTAAACCAATACCAGATGCCCTTCAAATCTACTACATGAAACTCACTCGAGCAAGTCTGTATTTTGGTTCAAACTTTTTTGCAAAGTCTAAGCTGTCATATATGAGGGCAAAGCCTGATGTTTTTCCTCCACCAAACTGTGTTTTAAAACCAAAGCAGAAAATGACATCAGGTGTGGTCTTGTACATGCGTGCCAGCTTTTCTCGCACCTCTGTTTTAGCTAGTGTGGCTTTGCCGGGATGGAGACAATCAACAACCTGAAACATTAAGATAAAGAGAACTGCATACCGTGTAAATGCTTGTCTGTTAAGGGCAACAACTATCAATAACATCAGGAAGAAAGTCTTCCCAGTGCAATATCAAACCATGTGCAACAGAGCAGACATATTATATTCTGCTGACAAAAATGCTGTGAAACAGATCAATTTTACCTGTCAAAAGCAGCATTAAAATAAACAAATGTGTATTTGGAAATCGCTATGATGATATTTAATGAAGTAATAGTTGATTGTAATCATTTGATTCACATCAACACAACATTACATAACAGGGCTCTCGTTTGGTAAAATTTGGGGCCGAATTTAAATCCCTTGAAATTTATATTTAACAGGCATAGAAAACGCCAATCGGCGAATATATATTCAGCGAACGGCAACCGGAAATTAGTATGGATATATAAACAAGAGCGATCAGTAATCACATGTGTCGCCTCATGATGGCCAATTTCATGTTGGGACAAATTTTGTGACAGACGGACAGACAGACGGACAGTGCACAACTAGACTAACCACTTTGTACTGATCATTCCTGTAAAGTTTTGATAAAATTGCACCAGTAGTTTATGAGGAGTAGTCCGGACAAGCTTTTGCGTATCTGGCAACACACAGAAAAAAACACATTTTTATCAAAGGGCCATAACTCGGCCAAAAATCATTCAACCGGAAAACCTGTGCAATATGCGCAAGGACTTTAGCTACAGATCAATCCTGTAAAGTTTCATTGAAATTGCATAAGTGGTATAAGAGAAGTAGTCTGGACAAACTTTAAAAATGAAAATTATTAAAGGGCCATAACTCACAACAAAAATCATTGAACCGGAAAATGCTGACAATATGCACAGCTAGACTTGGTACTGATCATTCCTGTAAAGTTTGGATGAAATTGCACCAGTAGTTTATGAGGAGTAGTCCGGACAAGCTTTTGTGTATCTGGCAACACACAGAAAAAGAAACCTTTTTATCAAAGGGCCATAACTCGGCCAAAAATCATTCAACCGGAAAACCCGTGCAATATGCGCAAGGACTTGAGCTACAGATCAATCCTGTAAAGTTTCATTGAAATTGCATTAGTGGTATAAGAGAAGTAGTCCGGACAAACTTTAAAATTAAAAATTATTAAAAGGCCATAACTCTGACAAAAATCATTGAACCGGAAAATCCTGACAATATGCACAACTAGACTTGGTACTGATCATTCCTGTAAAGTTTGGATGAAATTGCACCAGTAGTTTATGAGGAGTAGTCCGGACAAGTTTTGTGACGGACGGACAGACAGACAGACAGACAGACGACGGAGAAGTGATCCCTATATGTCGCCACTACTCCGTAGAGGCGACACAATAAAACGTTCTGGACAGTTTTTAGCATTCCAACATGTCGCACAATTTCAAGTCTTACCGGAAAAAAAAATCCCCCCTTCAATGAAAAATACTTGAAAATCATGCAAAATTCCCCGGCCCCAGTCTCAAAATGCTAACGAGAGCCCTGCATCAACACAACATTTTTTTTTTTTTCTAGGTTCAACAGTTTCTGACTCTTAACTTTTAAATGCAATTAATTAAGAAGAGAAGTTCTTTAATTCATAATAATTATCCAAATTCTATCAATTTACATCAGTTTTAATGATGAATATTAGATCTACTATCATAAATGTAATGGTGATAACAAGAATGGACGGCAAATGTATATGGCAGGGCTCATCCGGAAGGGCGATTCAGGCGAAAACTTCGCCGTGTATATTCCAATTTCGCTCTTCCGATTGATCAAAGAGAAGTCAACATTGCCGATAAAATCTTAATTCCCAAATAGTAATTACTTAGCGATGTAAAGAGCAGAGATTGTTTCCGCCCATATGACGACCGCTAATTATCATTATCCAATCAGAGCGTCGCTTTATACTACCCTTCTACCTGTAAGCGAAGCGATAGACCGCCTACTCTAAACAGTAAATAATGAGAGCATCGGCCCGAAACGGTATAATTGTGTGATAGTTTTGCGAGTTTAATACGGGATTTGCGATAATTATAAATTGTTTTTTTCCCCGATTATCTAAAAAGTACAAATCTTCCCTAATTGATGTACACGATGCACTTCGATGGTGGGTTTTTAACCCGAGTAAAGGGCGATGTGCAATGGATTTTTCACGGCTATCACAAAACTGTTAGTCAATTAAAAATAATCAATTTCATTAATGATCAGCAACCAGATTAAAAACTTAATCATAGCTTTGAATGATTTCAGTCTGTTAACATCAATTTTTACTGTAAAATTGTTATGTCCCTCACGTCATGGCTACAAGGCGAAATGCCGTAACCGAGCAGTAAGAAAGTTACTGATTCTGATACGCGAAAATTTAAGAAAGCCAATTCGCAAAAATCTTGCGATTGGTATGTTGTAGACAGTAAGGGTGTTTGGCATTGTTCTTTTTGTAGAAATGCCAAATTTGACACAGTTTACGCACGTGGGAAAGACATCCCGGCTTAACTACATATCGGTCGTATGTCATGTAACGTGTATATAACAACATTTGTCTGGAAAGATGTGTTCTTATTGTTTCAAAATAAATTCGTAAATATGATGCTCAGATTAAGATTTATCAATATTGCAAATTTTAAAAAGCATTATTTATAAAGATATTACCGAATTTAACATTTCATGAAAATAAAGGGAGGTAATTAGAAATTAATTTTCTACAATTTCTCAGTCAAAGTTTTCAATAAGAAATGAATGTATGTAATTTTAGTGATCAAATATAATGTGCACAATTGTTTGCAGTACATATTTTACATATTCTTTGATGTTTGAAAATTGTTTTATAAGCATAATTATTTGCATATAAATGTGACATTACAACATTGTATCTGTAATTGCACTATCCTCCGAAAAATAAAATGACTAATACTCTTCTTGAGGGCTCGCCCATATGGGCAACCGGTGGCGAGTATAAATAAACGCAAATACACACACACTCAGGACTTTGAGAGAAATTTCTGTTACCAGAACAGAATAGAACATATATTATTAATCATTATTTCATGCTTTCCAGTGTTTTATTACAATATATCAGATGATTATATTCTGATAAACCACTAGTGAAATTTATAAAATATAATTTTCACTGTAGCCGGACTATATCTGAATGCGGATGAAAAGAAAATCATAACCAAATGGAATAACAGGCAGAGATAAATGCCGTCGTACGTTAATTTGCTTATTTAGGAAAAGAAAGTCAATGTCATCATACATCATGTTAAAAATTCAACAAAATTAGAGAAATTTAACAGAACTTTATTTCAAAACTTATGATGTGACGTCATGATATAATGACGACGTCACAAAGGAGAATGCGCGACGTTACGCGGCAAAATCAGTAAAAAGAAACTTAAAATCACCAAAAAAGCATAAAATAAAAAGAAAATTTATTTGTTTTACATATAAGATTGAAATATATTTCATTCGTGAACACCAGCTATTATATTTTCACTCGTGGCTACGCCACTCGTGAAAATATCGATCTGGTGTTCACTCAGTGAAATTATATTTCAATCTTACATGCAAAACAAACAAATATCCTCTATATATCCAATGTGACTTCATCTTTTCTTTTAAAGGTGAGGAAAGTTAAGTAAAAAATATGAAATTGATTTTATCATCATCCTTTCTTACACATTATTATCAACAAATGTACATGAAAATATATAAACACATATTTAGAGAAAGCCTGATCTACTACTAAATAATTAATCTACTTTTAATTAATACTGCTATTAATTAATAAACTGGAGAAATATTATAAGTGATGTTGATTGTGTTTATATTATAATTAAAGGATGTATAGCCATGCATGTTAATGCATACACATTGGGTTGTTTCCCTTCTCCCTAATTTTCGCGAGGTCGTCACTTCTCCCTAAAATTTCCCCCCAGGATGAGCCCTGATATGGGATATTGTAAATCAAACAGGACATATAGGGGAAATTGTAAATCTAACCGGACATATAGGGGATATTGTAAATCAAACACGACATATAGGGGAAATTGTAAATCAAAAAGGACATAAAGGGATTGTAAATCAAAAAAACGTACAGGGGATATTGTTTGAGGTAACTTAATAATCAATTAGCTAGCTTTTTATCATCTGCTGCATTCATATCAGGGTCTTTCACAGCTTTAATGTACCGTATAATGCACTATTTTGAGCGATGTGGATTTCCAAATGTCGCTATGGCCACGCTTCAGCGCGTGTGCTAATTACGTCAGATTACACAATTAAATCTGCCTCTAGGCAGTATGATAGAGTGGAGAATATACATGTCAGACTTTTCATTTAGATTTTAGGGCGACTAGAATTTCGCTTTTCAGATCATATTGGGCGAAGTGAAAATATTTACAGCGAAGTTTTCACCCGACTTCGCCCTGAACGCAGTCCCTGCACCACTGCACCATATATTGGCCTCTTCATAAGGCCTAAAAAAAAAAATGTTGTGTTTTCCGGTGGCCCGACCGACCCTATTTTTTTAGCGCCGACCCAAAGTTTTTTTATCGGTGTACAAAAAAAAAAAATGGCGCCCATACCGACCGTACCGAAGACGGGTTTTAGTATTGCGAGTCGACAACGATGTGAGGCACAGACGATTCGTGTTCCAATTACGTATTAACACGCACCGGCTAATATGGCGGAACAACAAGCAGCCGAAGTGTCACTGCTGGCGATTTTCTTTAAAAAATACGATCATAGTTTGGCAAAACAGGAAATCAAATTAATAGACAACAGCAAAACAGCTCAAAACATTTTTCGGACGTGCATGGTCATGTTAAGAGTGATAATATTTAAATTGAAGCCAGTTGTTCGGTAAGAATAAAAAAAATGAAAACGAAAGTCGAGTCGTGCCATTGGTAAAATTTATTTCAAAATATAAGATTGAACACTAGGTTTGGTAGTCTAACATTTTAAAGTACTTTTATATGCTATAGAATATAATTTAAAGTCCATATAATCCGTATCTGACATATCTTCAATCGTTGATTGACTAAAAAAAAAAAAAAAAAAAAAAAGTCCGACCTACCGACCCTACTTTTTTTCGCCTCGCCACCAGAAACACATCAATTTTTTTTTTAGGCCTAACAGACATGGCTGCCGTGTCTATTTCTAGTGACATACTGGGTTTTTCAAATATCTAAACCTTGCCATTTAATAGTTGTAGTTTCCTTGCTGATTAAAGATTAATTTTAATTTACGACTTCAAAAATGTTTGAAACACAATGTCCGGTAAATTAAGTTGTTTGCACGATTTTTTTCCTCTTATAATGGCCTACTTTAAAGACACATTTCTACAGTCAAATGTTAAATTTCATGTTTGATAAAAGAATGTTTACGTGCATTAAGAACCCAAAATTATTTGGGTAAAATTCCATTCTTTTTTATTATTTTAAATAAAAGTTACAGATAAAACACTTCATATTTTGTCCGATAATATGTAGGATCCCAGTACATTTTTTGGGGGGACTGCGGCTGAATATTGATCGCAGATTGGTAGACTGAGGGCCCTGAATTCACTATTAAGTTTAAAAGGGATATAACTTATAAAAATTTTGCTTTAATAATAATGTCTCTATTCTTACAACTGGGCATTAACATAATAAGTTTTACTAACATTGTCCCAGTGGTATCAGAGATGATGTAAGAAAAAATATGAACAGATATGCTGCATACAAATCTAAATGTAAAAGCTCATTCTGGAACACAGTGCCAGGTGAGCGTCTAAAAAGAACAAATTCTTAATTCCTCTTACCATCTGCTTCCGACATAACAGACGATTGGTCATGAACTTCCTGGTGCGAATTGTTGCTGTGTTGTCACTCTGAAATTTATAGAGATCAAACATATCATTATATGCATTTCATCTGCGTTTTAAAATTTCATTGATTAATTTTTTTCCCCCAACTGGTGTACTGTACAGTACTGGTTGGGAACCACCAAAACGAGACAACCACCTAACCCTAACGGCCATGAAAATGCCGGATTTAGTTTTTCTTTCTTTGTTCAATGTTTATCAACAATCTGTCACTTTTCAATCAACAATAATTACATAATTCTTCTACAAATAATTAAATTTACTTCAATTTATGTAAACGATAATATTTTAATGTCTATTTCAAGAACGTTGACACTGAAAATTGGGACATCAAGAGTGCTATACACAGAGCAACAGATAAGGTGCGTATTTGCGTATTTACGCAATTAATTTTATAAAATACGCAATTGATCTTTTAAGAATGCGTATCAAAACCCATTAAAAAAAGTAAAATACGCAATTGTCTTAAAAACCCGTGCGTATTGTGATTTTTTTCACCGCAAAATTAATCTGTCGTACACTCGTAGTTTTGGACAAATTATATCGATATGCATGATATCCGAATATTCCCGAATCAATGCTAACTAATCAACGGTCTACGGTCTCCAAAGACCGACTAAGCATGAGACCGTCGATTTGTCTGCTCAGGTTGACGGTCTTTACAGACCGGCAGAGACCGTTGATTTTGCGGAGACCGTCAATAGGTAGGTCCCAGCTGTATCAATAGACGCTTTGAAAAGCAATATGGTGTCGTACAAAGTGAAAATGATTTGAAACAAAACAGTCGCAAATAATAAAAAATCAGTCAGAAAATGAACTTGTTCAAAATATTATGAAATTTAACATGAGCATTTTATATAAAAAATAAAACAATTGTGAAAAGTTCTAGTAAATTGTTAATCCTATTTTCTTTTTAAAACAGTTAAGATATCTAAATTTAATTTTATTGATATTGAAACCATAAAATTCATATCTTCATAATTGAATACCCAATTGATCTTGAAATCATAGGGTATCGAGTTTTGGAATACCCAATTAAATGGAGCCAATACCCAATTCCAAAGGAAATGATGGAGTAATACCCAATTCACTTTTAAAGCTTATCTGTTGCTCTGTATACAAGACTTTTTATACTGGCTATACTTATTTGCAGCATAAACAATATAGAATATCCCAAAGTATAGCAATTGCTGCAAAATATTGGATATCGTGTTAAAAAATAAACTTAAACACCCAAGCTTTTTTTATTGAATTTTATTTTAATTAAATCATCATCAATTACATATGATATCTATCCAGATACATAGCACTGTAGTGTGGACAATTCAGGTTGTTTTTTCCCCCAGGATTTTTGGAACATGACCCATACCCATTGAGTTGGGATTTTCAACAAAGTTTTGTTAAAGATTGGGAAAAATGTATGACTTGAATTTTGCGTTGATTAAATGAATGCAAAGAATCACTGTCTAGGATGGCATCTTCAAACATTTTAGAATTTGTTATTCAATATTTTTATTTTGTTAACATTCAACTTGGAATTTTTTCCTGTGGATTGGAAAAATATTCTAATTGGGAATATTACCAAATATCGGCTAAAAAAATAAGCCAAAAAAAAATCCTGCAATTTATGTAATTTTGATACCTTTCTTGACAGGCATTAGAGTCAGATATAAATCAAGTGCCAACATAATCAGAACTAAATAAACTAGTTTGTTAGTTAGGGAAATAACCCAGCTATACTGCTGCCAAAATTTTTCAATATAGTGGTGGGATAGCTCAGTTGGTTAAACCCCACTGATTATCACACCTGAGGTCCCGGGTTCGATCCTGGTTACACCCTTGACATTTTTCAGAAACACTTTCAGTGATTCCCACCCTACCTAGAGGTGTACTGGTATGAAATCCAGGTAATCCTCCCATGTATCAGTGCCTATACACCTGGGCATGTTAAAGAAACCAAGGGGTCTATTCATTAGAGCTAGGGACTGGTTCCCGGATTCCCTTGTATCTTATAGCATGTCTCTTAAATGTATACAATGTATATCTGCTTAGAGTGATCGAAAACGATTTTAAAGCAGTATGATGTAGAAAAATCGCTAGCTTTAAATTATGAAATCTGAATGGAAAATGTTCAATAAGACTGCTCTGTTGACTGTCCCTGTCCCCGACCAGTTTAGCCAAATTCAGCAAATCATTGACATGATCAGTGCCGATTTGAAATATGGAAGAATATGGACTATGGAATGAAGTGTAAATTAGTTTTCTAAGACGTTTAACTCATCTTGAGTGAAACTTTAAAGTAACGTTACGTACAGTAAACCGCCTTCAAATGTAATAGCAACCCCAGTTAGCCGCTGATAAGCACGCCGATTAACTGGAAATTTGCAGGAATTTGGTACTACCTGTGGCATTTTTCCTGTTATTTTGTCATTAGTTGTCAAATATTTTTGCACAAAGGCTATTTTAAAAGCATATAGATTTCTGCCTAATCTGCATATTTTCTTTTTGTGATATATCGATCATTATCAGTTTTATGACACAATAAACACCACGTGTTACCATTTTTACTCGCAGCGGCGAATAAACAAGTTGCATGCAAACACCGCGTGGACCCCCTGTCGTGTTTAATTTGTCTTTACGGGTGACTTGCATATTGCATGAATATTAATTTAGATGGACGAGTCCATTTAAAAAACATCACGAGGTTCATTCATGAATTTGAGGCAAATTTCTAGCTTCATCCGCACCGAAGATATAATCCCCTAAAGTTAAACCAATTTTTATACGAACATCATTAATTTGCGAATTATGCACCATACATAATCGTAAAGC
>NW_026859872.1:0-81824 GCF_026571515.1 Ruditapes philippinarum
GGGGGGTTATGGGGAAAAAACTTATCTTATGGGGCTTCCTCGGTTAATCTTTAACGCTGAAGGATTATAGTTTGATATCTGAACATTATTTGAAAGCAAAAAAGTGGAACTATCTTCGAGAAATGGTCACACAATCATCTGATATAGAACAAAGCAATTTTACTTTTAGAATAACAGCTGGTGTAATGAATCCTAAACATGTGCTTGTTTATTTACAAAGAGCTAATAAAAGTAATTCACAAGAACAAAACCCTCATTTATTAGATACTTTTAAAGTAAATGCTAATAATAGCAATTGTACTTTGCAATCTTGTCGTCTTGAAGTTGGAAATGGTGTTTTTTACCCCGAAACAGAATATTCTAGTATAACGAGAATATATGACGATGTAATAAATTATTTTCACAAACAAAATGATAAAAATACTGGGTCCCTTATCAAACTTTGAGGGTTTGTTCGGATTCATTCATTTTAACTTGGAATTTAAAAAAGAAGAAATTGCATCTGATCCTAAGCAACTTACATTAGATGCAAAATTAAATGTACCGCCAGCTGCAGCTATTCGTGTCTATGCCATTGTAATGTATGAAGAAACAGTTCAATTAAATACTATTGGAAATGAAATTGTTATTGTTTAAGACAGACGTCTTTGGTAAAAAAAATAATTATATAAATTATATAAATGTCTTACATTGAATATAAAATAAATTTATCAGAAGGACAAAAGCACAAACTTGCGAAATCATATAGAGATAAATGCCCTTATACTTTAAGATTGAAGTATGAAGATTTAAATGGTACTTTCCCAATACTTTTAACACAGACACAAATAAATAAAATTGTTAGGGCTAAACAGAATAAATCTGGCTTAGAAATTAAGATATCACGGGAACAAATGCGCAGTCAATGCGGTTTTCTTAACACTTTAATTCCGTTTATTACAAAATTGGCTCCAAAAATATTAGCCCCTTTAGGTGTTGGAGCATTAAGTGGTTTGGCTAGTACTGGTGTAAGTAAAATACTTGGAAACGGTATGGTATCTGTAGCAAGAAATAAAAGAAATAAAATTTTACCATTTATTACACCCCAGCAAAGAAAACAATTAATGAATGACGGGGTAATTAAGTTAAATAACAAGCAACGGCAAGATGGTGGTTTCCTTGGTATGTTAGCAGCATCTCTAGGAATACCTTTAATTACATCATTATTAAGTGGCAAGGGTTTACAGGTTGATGCACAACGAGTTCCATATAGACGAATTCCCAGGGTAAAAAAAAATAAAATTCCTGAACAAACCATTATCTAACTTTGAAATAGAACAATGGGTAAAACAACTTGGTATTCAAAACTTTCAAGGCGTCTTCAGTAGAAATAATTTACCTTCTAATAGTAAAGAATGCGGGATAATAAATTTAGATGACTTTATTGGACCGGGTACACATTGGGTGTGTAACACAGGCATAGCCGGGCATACGCCAGTACGCCGTAGGCGTACTAAACGAAAATGAATTTTAAAAAATCAAAAAGTCTCAAATGTTGAAAACAGTAGTCCAAATCAGTACCCTAACCCGTGTTAGGCATCGTCGTGAGTTTTGACGGCGAAAAAAGGATTTGCTGACAAAAATATTTTGTTATTAAGCGATTTAAATAGTGTATCGGTATTTTTGTTGCAAGTGTAGAACAGCTAGTGCTTTTTAGGTAAGACAGTGTCATGCGTATTGACTTTTGGTATCTTATCGTAGAATCCTATTATATTCCGAATGTTGTTTACATAAGAAGTTATACTAGCGGGAAAAATCAAATGGCGTCCTGGCATGTAAAACGTCCGAATAACATGAGCCTCCTAGCGTAGATATTTTCAACTGCACCGTTTTAAACGATGAACAGAAGGTCACTTTATTAAATTCAGATTGGCCCGATGTCCATAAATATGCATTTAAATCGAGGTAAGTTTATGCAGGTCAAGAAATTTAAAGTAGGTAAAATAATGCAATTTATCATAATAAAATTATCATATTCAAATGTATTTTTTTCTATCAAATTACACCAAATATTATTCTATTTTATTTTTAACTAGATCTATAATAATAATATCTGTCATATGTTGCGGTTCGGACCGGAATATCCGTCCCGAGGGGACCCACCCATTGGGCGGTAACGAGGCTTGCCGAGTTACCGCTCATGGATGGGTTCCCGAGGGACGGATATTCCGATCCAAACCGCAAACATATGTCAGATATTTTTTCTTGCATATTCTGACATATTATTTCATATTTCAAATTGTTTAGCTCAATGTGATATATGTTCATGGAAATTAAAGTCATTTCATCCATAACTATTTTCTTACAATAGCGTATGAACTTACAACTTAAATAACAACGGCGAAATGACGTCATCCTAAGCACATATTTGCCTTCTAAAACGACGTCATTTTAACGCGGTTCATTCATAAAGTGCGCTAAAATGACACGACTCATCTGGCACCCCCATGCCAGATGAAATTTCCGGCATGGGTGAAACTCACGGAAACGCCAGTCCGCTATGCAAGAATAAAACTGAAATAAAGAGTTATTTTTAAACGTTGTCTAGAGCGTACGGACGAAGCTACCTTTACCAGGGAAGTGAGAAAGTGAGTTACATGGTGGACAGATGGGGCACTTGCGTTGGACCGTCCATAAACTCCTGATACACTTCTAGGAACATTACCACTGGCTAATGAGCAGTACTATCCCAATGTCCGTCGTTGTTTGTTAGTACTGCTCACTATGCCAGTGTCTACGGCTACAGCTGAACGATCATTCAGCACCATGAAGAGATCTACCATGACTACAGAACGGCTGTCTGGGCTTGGCGTAATGAATATTTACAGAGATATGAAAATTTACTCTGAGTACATAGTTGATAAATTTGCTGCAAGAAAACAACGCCGCCTTGCATTTGTCTTCAGAGAATAACTATCTCTGCATAGATATCAAATACCCGTGCCGATTTTGCGACTCCGTAAAAATGGTATTGCACTGGCATATATTTTGGCAAGACATCAACATAACGCTAAGATGCGCTAAATGTTAGAGTTATACTATAGGCGCTTCAATGAAAAATGATTCTTTATCACTTCAAACGGTCTTTGTTTTTGGTATGTGATAAATAGAATATTAAATGCGTGTAAGTTCATTACTAAATTTATTGAACGAGTTGAATAAAATAATATATTATGCTCGCCAGAGGCGCTCATAATATCATTTTATTCAACTCGTTAGATAAGAAGGGAATTAAATATGTTGTCAAATGTCTCAAGATTGCGTTATTTTGCATCTATAAATCCAAATTTTTGGGTGAAGACCCCCGAACCCCCTACCATTTACAAAGGTAGGGGGTCACCCCCTCCCTTAACCCACCCCAAGGCGTATAATTACTTTTGGCCGCGCTACGCCACTGGTGTTATTACAGAAATAATTACTTCGACCCTTTCGGACTTCCTCCACCAAAAGAGGTAATCAGTTACATTCCAGGTTTGAATTATAACAACATACAGTATCAAGATAAAACAAGTGTGTTGTGTGGTTATTATTGTTTATATTTCATACATTTATTACAACAGAAAGTGTCTTTATATGATATATTATACAAACATTTAAACATCAATAATCAAAAAGAAAATGAACAAACAATAATAAACTATTTCACTAATAAATAATGTTTAAAAATAGTTAAGCGTTTGCCGACACTCGTCGGTTTGCGCTTCATTGACTCTACAAAAGTTTTCCAAGCCTTCGCTTACAAGTTTTCCAATACAGCGAATGGTAAAATCAGTCTGCCGACACTCGTCGGTTTGCGCTTCATTGACTCTTATTCCACGGATATTCAATTACCATTTCAATTCATTAAATATCCGTGGAATAACACTCCAATGCTTTTGTAGAAAATGCAATGAACAATGAATTATATCAGAATGATTGAGTGAAAGGCTGCAACTAATTAAAAGTTGGTTCCTAAGGTAGGACAAACATTGTTTTTACTCATGATTAACCGCCTTGTTTTACAAACTTAGATTTCAATTTACCGCATGAAGCACACACGGCTTTTATCATTAATCTTCCGTTTTTTGTTGTAACATATTGAGGATTTAAATTATCAGTGTATGTTCGTTCTTTTAAACAATATATTTGTTTTTGTTAACTCATTTATATATTTAAATTATAAAAAAGGACTCGTTGGTTCCCGCCTTTTAGACTGTCTTATAGTATTCTATTTATGAGTAGTATATAATATGATGGTTCCGGGGGGTTTTTGGCCTGAGGGTGTTCTTAAATCAATAAAATGGGGTTTATGTCGAGCTGTCTTACTTTTTGGGTTGATGGGTAAGCTATGTCGAGCTGTCTTATCCTTTGGTTTGATAGATAAACACTTTTTTAGGCTTCAAAGTGTCCCGGAACCATCATATTATATACATGTACTACTGGTGAATTTAACGAATCATTAGCCAAAGCATTTACTTTGTTTGATTTCTTGTATTTCTAATTGATTTCTGGTATTTCTAATCGGCTTGACTGATCTAGGTTTAAAAATCACAAAAAGCTACGAAAGTGAATTAAATGATCATAATATCGTCGATCTGATAATAACAAAATTAGTAAATTTAAAAATATTACAAATTACTCAATTCATGCTGCAAAATGAGCGATTTTGCTTCAGCACGAATTATTGATGCATAATTATGCTGTTTCATTCAAGATGTAAACTTATATTCAAAGACGACTGCACCTATTGTTTCAAGCATCTTTTGAACTGCCCTTGAATATTGGAACAAATTTGCCTTAAACATAAAACATAAAAACACTGATTGCACACAACATATAACATATATACATTGTACTAACATCAAACATATAACATATATACTAACATCAAACATATAACATATATATTAACACCAAACATATAACCTATACGAACATCAAATATATAACATATTTTACCAACATCAAACATATAACATATATACCAACATCAAACATATAACATATATACCAACATCAAACATCAAACATATATACTAACATCAAACATATAACATATATACCAACATCAAACATATAATATATACTAACATCAAACATATAACATATATACTAACATCAAACATATATACCAACATCAAACATATATACTAACATCAAACATATAACATATATACCAAAATCAAACATATAACACATATACTAACATCAAACATATAACATATATACTAACATCAAACATATAACATATATACCAACATCAAACATATATACTAACATCAAACATATAACATATATACCAACATCAAACATATAATATATATACTTACATCAAACATATAACATATATACCAACATCAAACATATAACATATATACTAACATCAAACATATAACATATATACTAACATCAAACATATAACATATATACCAACATCAAACATATATACTAACATCAAACATATAACATATATACCAACATCAAACATATAACATATATACTAACATCAAACATATAACATATATACTAACATCAAACATATAACATATATACCAAAATCAAACATATAACACATATACTAACATCAAACATATAACATATATACTAACATCAAACATATAACATATATACCAACATCAAACATATATACTAACATCAAACATATAACATATATACCAACATCAAACATATAATATATATACTTACATCAAACATATAACACTTATACCAACATCAAACATATAACATATATACTAACATCAAACATATAACATATATACTAACATCAAACATATAACATATATACCAACATCAAACATATATACTAACATCAAACATATAACATATATACCAACATCAAACATATAACATATATACTAACATCAAACATATAACATATATACTAACATCAAACATATAACATATATACCAACATCAAACATATATACTAACATCAAACATATAACATATATACTTACATCAAACATATAACATATATACCAACATCAAACATATAACATATATACTAACATCAAACATATAACACATATACTAACATCAAACATATAACATATATACCAACATCAAACATATAACATATATACTAACATCAAACATATAACATATATACCAAAATCAAACATATAACATATATACTAACATCAAACATATATACCAACATATAACATTTATACCAACATCAAACATATAACATATATACTAACATCAAACATATATACCAACATGTAACATTTATATCAACATCAAACATATAACATATATACTAACATCAAACATACATCATATAGCATATAATGTAACATTTCAAAGCTCATCTTCTAATTTATATATCTATGGGAAGTGCAAAGAATGTGTGCAAAGAGAGATAAAAAAAGCTTGATCGGTAGTTGGTCAAGAATAATTCAGACCAATTTAGGAACAATAAATCAACTACCTTATGTTCTTAAAAAAAATCTTATTTGCCAAGAAGAAAAAGGACTGCTGACCGCTTGGGTTCAAACCCTACTAGGGGTTTGACCATTGTTTTTTGTTGTTGTTTTTGTTTTTGTTTTTGTTTTGAGCAGGAAACGTTACATTCCTGATCTGCAAAAGATTAAAGGAATAGGAATGGATGGATTGATGTCTGTCTAATATAAATATTCATCATTTAAAAAGAGGTACCATGACAGTTTTTCTGTTGACATCAACCCTATAAGTGAGAAATTCGTGTTTTTAGACACTATTTTTTACTTGAGAAATAAGTTCATGGGCGCCGCCATTTTGGCGTTCTGTCATTCTCGCGAGACAGACGAGACCGAGATTGTGACGTGTTACACCCACTTCCGGTATAGGTGTACACGCTGGTACAACTGAAATATATCTTGATGAAGAACTTATTAATCTCATTGCGTACATTATATATTATTTATGAAAACATCATATGGAACTGAATTGCTTTAATTAATTAATTGAAGACGCCGCGAAATTAATTATAATTTGTCCGATTTTCAAGCTTGCTGATGATCCCACCACATGATTTAAGCAATGACTGCTATTATTTCTAAGATAAACCATCAATTTAATTTGGGTACTATGAGAAACTTCTTCAAATTGACGATATATCCTTTTTTGTACTTAATTGTCGCTAGACAAGCTGTCCGAATAGGGTACATCGCCGGTCATGTATCTTTTTTTCAGGTAAAATATCAACTAAATCCAATATGCAGAGATCTTCTGAGGACGCAATTTTCCGCCATTGACGCTAAAAATGAGAATGGCGCAGAAAAATCGGCAGCCAGACTAATATCGTATGAAAACAAAACTGTCCGTTGGTTTATTTAGGCACCCAGTCAAAACTGGTACCAACAGCAACAGGATGCCCATTCCCCTGTAATTACGCATATTCTCGGGTTTATCCAGTTCCCTATAGCTTTTTTCCACGTTATCTACTTACTCGATTTCTTTCCCACACAGATACTACCGTAAATTTAATCCAATAAAACAAAAAATCATAAATCTACTTAATATCTAAAATGATTATTGATAACTGAAAAAAAATGTGTTGCTATTTTATGACATGCTGTAATTTACAGTATAATTGGAATAGGTGTGGAACTTAATTTCCCCTAAGGTCATTCAGTTCACTGATGAAGCGTAAAAAATAGATGTCTATTTCGTCATTAGAATATTTGACAAGGGTGATTAACCAATCAGGGCAACATTGTGCATGATCAAAAGGTCTGTCTGCACAGAGGCATACATAGGAGCAATAAAAATCGTCAGTACACAGTGTGACAGGAACATTTGGTGCAAATTAGGAACAATTAAAATGGACAGTGCATAAGTAGTAAGGACCAGCAATTGTGTGAATAAATTATGCAAATTAGATTTTTGAGCAGCCAATAAAAATGTTTTGCCTGCAGTTAATATTAAGCTACGATTACGATGCGCAGCATCATACGTTGACAGACATGTTAACAATTTACTTTTCAAAAGAGTTGCTTATATTTTCGAAATGTGTACATCAATTATCACACCTTTAAATTTGAAAGTCAGAATCAAACTGCAAAATTTTAATTACATGTACTATTAAGAACACGTTTTAGTAGGATTTTTGTATTTTCTGATCGTAAGATCAGTAAATACATAGCTAACATCCACGGTCTAACACAAAATTTCCTAACAGTCCTAACAACGCAAAGTAGTTCTCACTCAAAACTGCTTAAAAACCAGCAATTTAAAAGAAAGAATATTTTTTAATGTAGGCATTTAACGAATTACAGTGCATTAAAAGTTTAGATAAGTCAATAGAAATATGAGGTAACAATCACAAATTTCGCGGATGAATATCTTTTTTACCCAATGAAAAATGTTCGGCTATTTCCGTAAAGCTTCGGATTATCATGAATATCATTTTAATCAATGAAAATGCTATTTTTAGCTATGCCGATTACTAGGGGTGTAACAATACAGCAAAAACCGTATTGCAATATATTGCCATTTTGCTGAAGCGTATTGCAATATATTGCAATACGTATTGTCGTGTATATGTTTTGATGTAAAGATGGGGTAACATTTATATATTATTATTATATGTATATATTTTTAGTAGAAACTTAATAAAAATGTAAGGAATAAATAGAAAGTAGTGTCACACAATTTGATAAACAAAACTTGTCGCGTGTAACCTTTCACATCTGGGCCGCTTATGTAAATTATGCGGCCGCTTATTGACTTTTAAGTGTACTAGTTGTCGGATACTTTTATCTTACGTTGGCGCCAACAAAATTTGCCAATTAAAGATTTTATGTGAAATTTGTACAAAATTAGAAGGCAATTAATTGAAAATTATGTTTTTTATAAAATACCGGTTTTTCAAAAATAGTACCGAGGTTCGAAATTTATTTTTTCATATTGCAAATTTATATATCGGTATACCGGTAAACCGTTACACCCTTACCGATTACCGAATACTCCAGAGCGAAGTACACAAATAAATCTGACTGTCAAGTAGTGGAATATATACATGTCGGACTGTTTTGGTGAGAAGATTTTCGCTAAATTATTTTCATCAGTGTTAAACTGAATTTTAAATAAATAATAAATAAATAAATAAATTTTGTTTATCGTGAACAAAATACCTCGAAATTAATAATGATTACAAACACGAAATTGAAATTCTCAATTTAGAATTACATAATGTATTCGTTTTTATTCAAGGTACATATGTATAACTTCGCCGTGGTGCAGAGGTAAGCGGTCTCGTTGAGGGTGTGATCAAATCCTAGTCGAGGCAATTTTTTTTTTCATGCAAAATTCCATATGTATCAATCTCAAACTGTTATAGAAGAAAATCAAAACGCTGTCGCTGCGTAAGATGAATTATAGTATATACAAAAAAATATTACATACATTCGTATGTAATATAGGTACGATTGCATACTACTTTTTGTGAAGACTTTATGTTTGCAGAATTAAAGCTGTAATGTAAAATGAACAAACATGTCATGAGATATTTTATATCTTTAAACATTTTCATGGAATGTAATTAATGTATCATCATATTAAAGTTGCATGCCTTCAGATGAGAAAAATCATTTCAAGAAAATCAAAATATGAAAAGAAAATTCACGGTCAATTGACTGCTTTGAAGCATAATCACAAAATAAAATGTAATAAAATTACAGGAAATTAAAAAACCTTTTTTAATACACTTAAGGTAGAATTTCATTGTAAATCATAGTCACAGATTTGAGATATTATTATTTATTCATATTAACATCATTATTGGTTATATATTGATAAAAAAACGAAAGAAACAGTTTGTAAATATTTATTACAATAAAATATGAAAAAGGTATTTTCCATCCTATGCGACGCGCCGAGGTTAGCTATAATTAAAATCCCCGCGCAAAGTCGCGGTGGTGCTTGGGATAATTACTTAATACTGTACATGGCAGCCATTTTACGATAATGCCTGGCCCTCCTCGGACAGTTTATCCTGCCGAAAAGATATGAAAAAATACTTGCAATTCAAAGTTTGTTTGCTACATAAAGATTATCGATTTTCTCTTTGCACACTTTTTCTCTGCCTGATTGTAATAATATTGATGTGTTTTCATTGGCTTAAACCATCACGTTATCAATACACATAAAGGTGTGAACTAATTTCGTGTTCATTAAACTTATTCCGTTAATAGACATATAAAAATCTTATTTACAAATGAATTGATAAAACAATAATCCCAGAAGCATTTAAGATAATAACAATCATTGGAAAAAAAATAAATGCATATAAATTGAAAATTTGTGTATGACAACTCACCCCCTAAACAAAACATAATAGACTCAACCAAAACAAGCGGCCTGCTTCTTCACCTAACTATGTTAAGTTGCATGACCATGATTAGCAATACAGTAGCAAACCAAATCTAAGAGATAAACCTATTGTAAAAATAATACTATGACCACAGCAGATTTCGTACAGAAAACTAAACTTATACAGGAAAGTACATACAGATAGTCAGTATGATTTAGATTGCAAAGATCAGAAAATACCATAGAGCTGCAGCCCTTTGATTATAATAATGATAAACACTTTTAGAACTAGCAGACGACAGGCTTTTCATATCAGTGGTATTTCGAGTAAAGATAGACGGGGTTGCATATCTCACTGTATAAATCGTATGTAAAAATGGTCTGACATATGGAACTTAGGTTTAACAGTTATTTAAAACACTTTTGAAGTCCAAAGATGTTTGAATTTTATACTGTGACGAAGCTAAGATCCAAAGCTTTCTATTGGTGTAATACATTTTAAAATTGGCATTTAATCACAACAAACTAGCAGCTTTAAAAAACAGGTTATTTTGTATAGTTTTAGCATAAGCGATATCGATTTTACTCGAAGATAAGGGAAGCAACTCGTATTTTTTCACTCGATACACCTCGGTTATTTACGTAGATCATATTGAAAGTGTTTATGGGTGTTTTGCCAATTATTCGTTGGTGCGTTTGTTTATTTAATCGCATTATTTGATTGTGAAACTTTGTTAAATAATAACATGTGTTTTTATTAAATCTGTGAAATTTTGTTTAATTACATTAAGATGAGACTTTAATGAACATAGCATTGTTTGGAGTAACGGTCATTACTGGCCTGAAGTGGTGCGACCGGTAGACGTTGATTTTTTTTTGTTTCTTTATTTATTTTTTTTTTTTTTTTGATATTGTTACGTATTTTGAACCATAAAAAAACCTCCTCTACACCTCCTGTAAAAATTAAATTGTCTGGTCAATACTTTATTATATTAATATTTCCCTACGATTCAATTAGATTTATCATAAATCTAAAGATGTGGGGAAATGACATTTCACGCGCGCACCTGTTTTATACGGCCCAATACACAAACATGGCCGCGCTTACTGATTTGTAGAAATCGGTGATTTAGCGATTTAAATTTTGTTATCATTCGTTTAATATTATTATTTGGCGGCAGAAAATTTGCAGATTTATTATTTATAGCATTCTTTTTTCTGAAATCAAGTTTTTATTCTAACCTTGTCTTTCCTTAATATGTCATGATTTTGATAATAATCAAATAATCATTTGCTGTGATGTGTCTAACCCACTCACCATACCTATCTGGTGGTTTTCTAACTCTTGATGACCTTCGAACAATACTGGTGTCATCTGTGACAAAATTATGAAACTTGACATATATACATCTACATATATATATATCAAAGTTATTTTTTAAAGAAAATACATAAGATATTAAAGCAATGATTAGTCCGTTGATGCTACATATAAGTTAATAGTTAATTAAAGAAATCTGAAGAAGAAAAAAGTTTGTCGAGCATTCGAACTTGCAACTTCGCAATTCCTATGATGTCAGTCTTACCACCATTGAGACGTTTGTATGAAATAAAGAATCTACTACATTCCTATCATTAAGAGTCGATTAGGGAATCATAATAATTTTGGAAAAATAAAAAAGCTTCCAAAAAATATTAGGCAAAACAAAAAATAATTTACATTTTTGCATGATTTTCCCGTACAAAAAAATTTTAGCAGGCCCAAAAATGTTGGTTTTTTATTGTTTTTAAAAATGGCTGAGTTGCTTTAGTTGAGGGGAGAAAAAACTTTTTTTGCAAATTTTTTGGATTTTGGGTAAATACGGTCGAAATTAAAAGGCCTCGATTTAGTTTATGGGAAAGTGCCTTTCGATATCGTACAATTGTCAGGTGGGTGTCGATGTTTATTTTAGGAAGGTTAAACTTATGTTCAGGATGATTAACACCCTGGCTACCTCTGAAAGAAAACATCAGCACTGTCAACGCCAAAGTTGATGATGATGCAAGATACGCCGTTGAGAATATAAATGACATATCAGGCCTTCGTGCGTCATATGTGTTTCAAGCTTGAAAGAAATTCTAGCATTTGCTAACATCTGACCAGAAAAGGGAACGGATAAAAAAAGCCTCGGCCTTATAAATTAGGTTCAGATATCATGACCCTAGACGCCTGAGAGAAATTATCACACGGGATGAGGGGATGAAACGTGACTATATTTTTATGAGCCGACAATAATGTTATTGTAGTGTATCCATGTTTTGTGGTATTTTAGTTTCTACCATTTAGGCTTTATTAACTTGGGTGGTTCAAGTATTCCTACTTGAAAACTATATAATCACCTTTATAATATATGTTGCCTTCTTTTTAAATTTGTCTTTTGATGTCTTGTCTATGATATGCATCCTTCATAACTTCAGATCACCTTTCAAAATTCCATTTTATTTAGTTCCGCCCATTGTTATCTCGGTTAGTGCACATTCACTCTTTTATTTGGGGACCATACACCGCTTGCCAACCGCCGTATGAGCACATCTTCGGATGTTTCTAAATTCAAAATTTCACCATTCTGCTTAAGCCCCGGCCTCGTTTAACCAATATAGTCCTCGGCGATTTTTGTTATTTAACAAACCCATTTTAAGAAGGTCGAGCTATTTAATCAAATGTATCTTTGTAATGCAAATCTTAAGTGAATCTGAAAACCCAAAAGTATCAGTTATGGACATAACTTTAATCATGTATGTTTTATAAAGACAGTACTCCTTTTTAGACGAATGACTCAAATATGCTATATGTAGGTATGCATGTGCTAAGCAAGTTTTTTTGTTTATAATGGACAATATTTTGTGGCATTTCAACCGGATTCCATGTCAAAAGTTTCTGGACAGTCTTTTTACCTTCTCATTTACATATTTCATGCCAGATTCCGTGCCATTTCAGTCTGAATTCCGTGCCCCCAAAAAATCCGTTTAAAATTTTGCGACGGTATTTTTCCTGCTCATTTTCATATTAAGTGCCCAATTACGTACAATTTCCGCCTGGAATCCGTGTGCCGAAAATTCCGTGCCTAAAAATCCGTTTAAAATTCTGCTCGGACATTTTTCTGCTCATTTACATATTTCGTGCCAGATTCCGTGCCATTTCCGCCTGGAATCCGCCCTAAAATGAACCCTCCTCATATACTGAAAATTATAAAGGAATTTTAACTTTCTGGACGAAATCCGTGCTGTCATTCCGCCCCAACTCGGGGGCGTAACATTTCGTACAGTAAGGTAATATAGTATTTTCACGAGGGATGCTAGTTTTACTGTTACTGACACAAATCCATGTGTTCTTTATCTTATCACCCGGAACAAATCATTTGAAAATTTAAACTAAATCTCACTGTAAGTATGTTTGTAAAGATTTTAACGACATATCGTTAGTTTTGTTCTTTCTCTTGACCGTCCCGTTATTGCTTAACTAAAATCTACAATTACAGTTCTACAGTATACAGAATAGCCTTTCGTCGAGTATTGAAAGTCGATAATAAAGTTTATTTAGAATAATTAAATTATTAAATTGTACAAAACAAACATTCAACGACTAGTGGACATAGTGGCTGGCGCAGAATGACTGGAATAACCTGTGTATTATTCCTATTACTTTTGACATTTACATCAGCAGCAGGTAAATTACACGTTGTTATTGTTGTTTTTGTTGTTGTTGTTGTTGTTCTTCTTCTTCTTCGTCTTTTTTTCTTTCTTCTTCTTCGTCTTTGTCTTAGTCTTCTTCTTCTTCTTATTTCTATTGTTGTTGTTATTGTTGTTGTTGTTGTTGTTTTTGCTGCTATTGCTGTTTTTGTTCTTGTTGTATGACTTTACAAATGTCCCTGACATTTCAAAACGACTTATCGATAATGGCTGTCAATAAATTCATTACACACGGCACACCCGTGTTAAAATTTTCTTAAATATTTTGTCTTTTTTATGAAATAAATAATCCAAAATAAAAGAATATTTCCATTTTAGCTCGTAAAAATAAGATTTTCGCGGTGATTGAACTTGTCCATGGAAAAGCAGTCAGTAAAGCTGCGGTCTCACTTATTTTCCGGCAGAGCCCAGGACCATCCCGGTAAGTTACCGGGATGATCCGGGACGTCCGGGGTGAAATTATTGTTGCGGTCACACTTACCCCGGCAGCACTACGGTAGTTCCCAACTAACCACCAAGGATGCGCTACAGATCATCGAGGCAGAGCCCAGGTAAAGCTACGGTTCATGCCGGTGCTTCCCCGGTCGTTCCCGGATGACCCCGGAAGAGCCCCGGTTGACCCAGGCAGAGCCCCGGTCGATCCAGGCAGAGCCCAGGACGATCCAGGCAGAGCCCCGGTAGAACCCCGGTGGATTAAAACGCCCGAAAATGATAACATTGATACATAAGTTTTATTTAATATAATATCTATTGTTCCAGAATAGTAATTCATGATGATTTTCTGAAAAAATCTTTATGCCATACTGGATAGAAGGGAAATGGGAAGGGTTTTAATTAATACAAACAAGTGCAATCATCGCAAATTGTCGTTATTCTTTTGAAATGATCCGGGCTTTGCCGGGATCAACCGTAGCTCTACCTTTATCCTCCGGGGCTCTGCCTGTAGTTACCGGGGCTCTGCCAGCATATACCGGGGCTCTACCGTAGCTCTGCCGTAGCTCTACCGGCTATATCATACCCCGAATCATCCTCGGTTTGTGCCGGAAGAGCCGGTATAACCCCGGTCGTTCCCGGCAGAGCTAAGGATGAAGCCGGCAAAGCTATACCTTCCCGGATCATCCCGGACCACCCCGGTGATATTAAATATTTTATTCCATCCGGGGTCGAATGTATACCGGGAAAGGACCGTAGCTCTGCCGGCACAAACCGAGGATGATCCGGGGTATGATATAGCCGGTAGAGCTACGGTAGAGCCCCGGTATATGCCGGCAGAGCCCCGGTAACTACAGGCAGACCCCGGAGGATAAAGGTAGAGCTACGGTTGATCCCGGTAGAGCCCCGGCAAAGCCCGGATCATTTCAAAAGAAAAACGAGAATTTGCGATGATTGCATTTGTTTGTAATAAAAGCCTTCCCATTTCCCTTCTATCCAGTATGGCATAAGGATTTTTCAGAAAATCATAATGAATTACTATTCTGGAACAATAGATATTATATTAAATAAAAAATATGTATCAATGTTATCATTTTCGGGCGTTTTCAATCCACCGGGGTTCTACCGGGGCTCTGCCTGGATCGTCCTGGGCTCTGCCGGGGCTCTGCCTGGATCGACTGGGGCTCTGCCTGGGTCAACCGGGGCTCTTCCGGCGTCATCCGGGAACGACCGGGGAAGCACCGGCATGATCCGTAGCTTCACCTGAGCTCTGCCTGGATTATCCGGAGCGCATCCTGGGTGGTTAGTAGGAAACTACCGTAGTGCTGCCGGGGTAAGTGTGACCGCAACAATAATTTCACCCCAGATCGTCGCGGATCATCCCGGTAAATTACCTGGATGGTCCTGGGCTCTGCCGGGAATAAGTGAGACCGAGGCTTAAGGAAGCACTTAGCTGACAAATCTGTTATCAAACGTTTAACAGGTTCGAGTCGTGTTGCGTGCTAATGTCACTCGCCTGATTCCAAAGGAGGGCAATAAATAATGAACAGTTACTTATATAATAAATATCTATGTCACTCGCCTGATTCCAAAGGTGGGCAATAAATAATGAACAGTTACTTAGATAATAAATATCTAATCGATTAAAAGAATCACAAAGCGGGAAACACTTTCATTAACTTCTTCAGAATATGATGATCCTGACTGTATTGTGGACAAAAGTTTGGAACCATATGGTTCAAACTACATGGACTGTAGCACTGACTTACAGGTACAGATGGGTAGGACCGAGTGTTGTAAGATAGACGATGCAGTTGGCTGCTGCGAACCCGGAGGAAAGTATGTACATGTACATCCTTAGAAGAACACCCAGCTTTGTTTATTCCAACATTTCAAACAGTGTCTTTGAAATAATTTAGAGCCAGCAGTCGGGGCTCAGAGTTGAACTTCTGAAATTAATATCCACAGTTTACTAAGCGCAAAAATCGAGCTTGCCTAGAATTCAGAGCCAGTCCTGAGATTTTAAAGGTCGAATATCGAGATAGATAGCCATAGCTAGCTCTGTGAATGAAGTTTTAAAAGACGAAAACAAAGATTGCATCTATAGAACTAAGAACTACATCTGAAATCGATTATAAAACAAGCATTAGTCGGGCGATTGCCGTTTGTCGGGGTAGTAGATCAGTATTACCTTCTTTTTTTTAAGTAAATATCGTAAATATTTAGAAATAGTTCTGGGCGCGAGATCGACATTCAGAATTTATTAAATGAGAGAATATCTAGCTAGCTCTTGATTCTCCTCTTCACATCTATACTCAAATTCAAACTTTTTAAAACGCGAATATGGCGCTAACCAAGCTCTGAAAAAAGAAATTTTAATTAATGAAGCATACAATTACATCCGCAGCCCAATGGTTAAGGTCCTTGACTTCGGACCACTGGTCCGCAACGTAGATGGTTCATATCCCGCAAGGACCTCATTTCATGTGAGGAAACTATCCAGATAGCTCATGGCATGAAAGTAGTCTACTCAGGCGCCAGCTCGAGCCTGAATAATGTAATGAGGGGCACCAATAAAGCTGGAAAATTGTCATATGACCTTTAAAGTATCGGTATAACAGAACCCCAAGAGCACATACAAAATATGAAAACGAGAAAGATTAATGCACAGAAAAGAATGAAATGCGTAAGATTCACAACGTTTTCTAAATAGTCCCAATGGTCGACCCTCATGTCTTATAAAATAAAGTTGTTTAAAAAATGTTTTATGTTCATCTATAAAGCTATTTAATACGTACATAACAACCATGTTAATATTAACATTATTTTATTTCAGCTGGAAACAGTTTCGTCTGATAGGTATATGTCTTGGTGTAATCACGGTCACCTTGGCCGCCTTTCTCATTTATTGGTTCTGGTGCAGAAAGAATAAGCGAGTATCCAGGGCAACCGATTACGTTGCTCAAAAAGTATATGTTGCACAGGAAAGATACTGCAGGTGGGCACACTCTTAGAGAAAATATTACATTTTTGTGCCGCCACTTTATGGGGGCACATAGATTTACCCTTGTCCGTCCGTCCATCCGTCCGTCCATTCTCATTTTGTGTCGCACGTATCTCAAAAATACTATTTTGTCGTAGCACTGTCCGCATCCACTGTCTAAGAAGATGAAAAAAGATAACAGCGAAAGACATTGGTGGGTCATGGACCTCTTTTTCTAGAAACCTGCCCTGTCGTCGTTGTTGCATTATGTAATTTGACTGAAGAAAAGGTAAAATGCTATGGAACAATAAATAATTATATATTGTATTTATGAAAGGCTTTCAACCGAAATCTATAAGAAACGATTAATTTTAGTGAAGTTACTGTTACAGTTTGGTGCTCACTAAACTAGTTATTTTCATTAAAACCACATAAACTCTTTTTCCTGAAGTAAAATACCAGAATACCAAGTCTCAGTTGTCTTGGCCCATTTCAAGATTTTGAGAAAAGCAATATTTTTTTTTCTTTTGGAGGGGGGTTAATACTGTTGTTGTTGTTGTTTCGTATTGATTTTTTTTTTAAATTTCAATTGGTTATATATTCCTAGTTGTATCCGGTGCTGCAGAAAACAGGTGGAGGCGCGAAAACACCACGAGGTGCTGAAACAGAAAGCTGAAGAAATCCCAGCATTCCAGCTACCAGCCGAGTCCAGCAACTCGGACCAAACCTTCGACAAGTTCTGGCAGGGACCAATTGTTAAATCATAAATACTGTATTAGTCAAGTCTTTGACAAGTTCTGGCAGGGACCAATTGTTAAATTATAAGTACTGTATGAGTCAAGCCTTTGACAAGTTCTGGAAGGGAACAATTGTTAAATCATAAATATTGTATTTTAAACGTCTGTTATTACATTTACTAATTTGTCAGGTTATACATCGCTAAATTCACATGTTTTAATCTACCGTGTTTTTTTATTTCATCATTTCCACCTAAAATAGTGATCTCTGTATATGAAGGGTGAGAAATAAAGGATTTTTTAATGTTCGTACATTTTATTCAATATTCCTTTCTGCATATTGCCATGTACATGTATAAATGTACACATATAATATATTTTTGAAAAAGCTATGTATACTGTACATACAAATATAAGTCTATGAATAAAAAAAATCTTACAGACAGATGCGTACTTTAAAATAAATAAACAACACTTTATCCCAGATATGTAACACAATGAAGTAAATCCATTTTATTACAATTTGTCGGTAATCAAAATGCCGCTTGAGGACCATGCTAGAGACGAACATGCATGTCACATTGATGGATCAGTCAAATTTCCATCACCTGTATCTGAACCACTTCCTCGTTAATTCATATACCAGTAAAAGAACTCTAAAAATCTCTACAGTGGGTGCAAACATATTATGTATCCTATCAAAACATTTGTACTTTAGTATTGCCAATACACCTCCTTAACATGGAAATACAGGGAAGGTCACAGGGTCTGGAAAATAACTTGTGTATTTTAAAACTATGAAAAAAATGAGATTTTGTTTATGTTAATGTAATGCCCATGACGCAGGCCAAACTCGTCGCGCCTGTCAAAACATCTATAATACTATATGGCAAGATACAAGATACAAGAAACTTTATTTTAAGTCGGTTTACATATTACAATAAACATTAGCTAATAAGCTATTTACCGACAATAACAATGGCATAAAACATATTTACTAACATATAACAGTTCTGAAAATAAAAACATATAAACTATTAGCAGCTTTACGCATGAAATAAAAGTATCAAGGTTAAGAAGGACTTTACAATAAGATGGTAAATTAAGGCATAGTTTGATGACATGCACAGTACATGTTGTATTAAAAGTAATAACAGTTTCTAAAAGTAATAAATGATTGTAGTCTAGAGATTAAAGTATGATACATATAGCAATGTAAAATAAGAATAATAATAAAATTTTAAAAAAAAAGAAAAAAAAATAATAAAATAGTAATAGTTTTAAGTTAACATCAACAATTTATAAATACGTAATTGAAGGTTTCCTAAAAAATAAATAAATAGATGAATAAAACTTACTTATAAAAGTGCATAAAAATTTATGATAGAACTAATACAGCATAAAAAAGAAACAAGATAAAGCACATTCAGGGTAACAAACAAAGTTAACTAAAATTAAGTTGCATGCACAGCCTAATGGAATGGGGAATAAGGAGTTTTAATATGAACAAAGCATACAGATCATACAACAAAGACTCAGCTAGCATAAATATAGGGTTTAAGGAAAATTAACACACAGCATATAAGCAAACTAATAAGGGATGCACAAAAGCAAAGCAAACAAACAAAACATGTAGTCTAAGCATTTTACATAAATTAAAACTAAGCAAAATAACAAACACATAGCAAATTTACAAACACATAGCACATTTACAACTTGGTTAGCGCCATGTGTCTTAAATTGCCGTACAGAGCAGACTCAAATTGTTTCAATGGCTTATTTTCAAAGAAATAGATGCAATAGGTCTTGGTGGGCTCAGCAAAATAGTATCTTAAACGAATATATATGTAGAGTCGTTACATGTACATTGTATTCGCAGCACCCATTGTTATGTGGGCATCTGACGGGTATGTTGCTAAAGAAATGCTTCCTTGTCTATTCTGTACCCGCCGGTATAACATTTCATTTTGACCCGTTGAAAAATCACGTGCTTTCTATTTGAAAAAATTCTTACATGAAATAGTGAAATTATACATTTTCACCTATATATATAGTGAAAATACATGAACTTGAACACGTGACCTTGATCACATGACCTTGATCACCTGATGAATATCTCTGTTGTTGCATCTTTTGAAAAGACGAAGTTTTATCATTTATTGAGAAACTTGAACATAAATGGTGAAGATGAAAATCGCAATGTGTTTTATTTACTTATGTTCAAGTTAAACACAATGTTCGTTCCACAGGTGCTAGTCACATAATCAAGTATTTCACATATTCGGCATTTATATTATTTATGTATAATTATGTATGTTAAGATATCTTACTATAGTATATAGCCCATATAGAACATAAAAAATGTTTGTTTCGTTCATAATAACATGAGGGAACTGCTGCTGCTGTTGTTGTTGTTGTTGTGTTTTGTGTTACATGTATGTGCTGCTGCATGTTGTTTTTCGGCTTTTTGTTGGTGGTGTTGTTTTAAATATCCCAGTTTCGCACATGATTTATCATTATCCAATTATTTTCCTTCAGTTCATCGGCTCTTGAAGTAGTTTAAAATTCTGTCAGCAAACAGAAAATTCTGTAAGCAAACATGTTTTACTTTGCCATTAAACATAGGTAAACATTGGTATAATAAAACTGAAAGCGATACAGTCATTTTTCTGTACATTTTGCAAATTCACGGGCAGGGCAACATTTTCTTAAAGTATGACATGTATTTAAGAAAAGCAGTTTCCTTCAGTTAGATGGTTAATAACATAAAGCACTACAACAATTTTTTGTCGAAATCATGAAATGTCTAGATGTTTGCCGAGTTTGAAGCTTGTAACAGTCCAGTTTTCTGGTGTTTTTTTTTTCTTCAAAAGACAGTTTTCCATCCGTATATGACACGTTGTTCGCGTCATAAGTATTTATGAACGTTATGATGTTTTACCTAGGTATGAAATTTCAAACTATTATTGTAAAAAAAAGTCATTTCACCGATTTTATATAGCAGACTTTAGAAATTTTATTAAGTAAAGGCTGTGTTAAGCTTTAACAGGCATGACAACTCTGCAGTACATATTTAAGAATTCTAGCATATTTACCTCCCTTACATTATTAATTAAGTCAAATCAGTCAATTTTCTAAAGTGTAAGTGCACATCTAATGCACTCTAATGCCATAGACAGTGTATCAAATTGTATAGTTAACAAATACATTAATCTGAGTTTATTACTCTAGTAATGTCAAAATAAATAGGTAATGTGTCCCAGTGTACATGTTTGTAAACTTACATAACCCAAACATATATGACAATCATTTATATGCAGCAATATATGAATGATAAAGTTTTTTATAACAAATTTCCATTAAATACAACATGCTAGCAACGTTATATAAACTAATAGTTACATAAACTGTTGAGGCTATTACTAAATCATAAAACTGTACATTTGCTCATGACAAGAATTTAACTTTATAGATATGTTTGTTTGCTGCAATTTATCAATGTAATCCCAGTCTCTTGAAAACTGAAGTAACAAACATGCAATATTTTACCCAAAATGAAATTAAATTTATTTCAAGGTGATACATCTCTGTGACAGATTCTATGCCTGCCTATTAGTGGTATGTCAAAGTAGAGCCGTCATTGATTTATACACGGATTTATATCCGTGATTTATAGCAAAGCATATTGACCATACATCAATATCAGATGACAAATATCAGCGATACATCAATATTTACTCTAATTTCTTGTATATATTTCACTTTCATACATGTTTAAATGGTTTTAGTAAAATATATGTTCTGATTTCTGTTCGTATCCTGTTCATAAATGTCCTTTGCATGATTTTTACCTAACCAGTTTTATTCATCACTGCTATGAAATGTGTTCATAATGTAACAACAGCTTAGTGTTAGACATGACCACCTGTTTTTGTATATGTTTTGGGTAAATCTTCATAATTTTGACATTAAAATAAATAATCAAAATTATTGATTTTTTTTAACTGTGTATCGATTATTGATCAACAGAAAAATATCAAGGATACATCAATATCGTCTCTATTGATGACATTGGTCAAAAACAGGTATTAAAATAAGGAAAGCAAGTATGAAAACAAGGTAAACAAGTATAAAAACAAGGAGAACAAGTATTAGTTTTAGCAAATTTAATCAACAGGTGATAAGTTATTCAGCATCAAGTAACAAATAAAATGTTTAAACACAATCACTTCATGGCACACATCTCCATGTTTACATAAATAACAATTTTGTATTATCAAAACTTTTTTCATGGCATTTCTTAATTCAACTTACAATTATGTATCACATCCCCGTTTTCTGAGATCGGATAATTAACTTCAAAGTATCCCTACACAATATATTCATCCTCTTCCATATCTCACTGACAACTGTGAGATATTTTTCATATATTTTTATAGGCATGCACAACATTTACATTTCTCTATATTCCTTTACTGCAAACATCAAAGTATATAACAGGAAGCAGACATCAATTCTATTTGAATAAATACGGTAAAGTGTCTCACTGACAACTGTGAGATATATTTTATATTTTCATTAACATGCATTGTGAAAGTGATGATAAAAAAAATCTATTTAAAATATTCCCCAAAAAATGTCTTTCTCTTCAATCATATGCTTATCAATGAAAAAAGTTGATTTTCTTGACAAATGTCTTGTAGAAAGTGATACTAAATATATTTCACTGATAAAATCCAGTACATTATAAAATAACACAAAATACATTCAAAAACCAACTCGTTTATAAATGAACTATTTTCTTCATTTTATTAGTTCTTGAGCATCTCAATTTAGATTGCAATTTGACAAGAGACAGATAAATGTTGTAATCCCGGTTGTTCTTGTTTTTTTTTTAATCAGTGACAAAAAAGATTCAAATTCTTCAACTGTACCTTTGTTTTAGTGACAAAAAGACAAAGTCTTCATGTAAGATCTATAAAAAAACTAACAACTTGGACAATTGTTCCAAAAACCCAATTTGTTTCAAGTATTATCTGATACAAAATGCTATTTAGCTTACTTGGGTACAAAAACAAGAATCTCTATACAATCTGTATAAACTGGAAACTGTATTCTCGACTGATTAACGTGTTTTAAAAGCAATCATTGTGCACATTGAAGGTATGTTTCTTTAATACAGAGGGTCAAATATAAAAGTTGTTTTTGTTTTTTTCAGTTCTGTAAAATCCCTCACACATTCAATCATCTACAAAACATCATATTATCTGTAGATTATCTGTGGTTGCTATGGTAACAAGATAATCTGTGGTTTCTAAGGTAACACGATATATCACATCTTGCCACGGTTAAAGTATGATTAAAACATGCATTAAAATAAAACATGACAAAGTTGTCAGCCTAAAAACACAATTGAAACCTTTTTTCCTCTACTAAAACAACAATCAAAATGTATGGAATGTATTTTGTGTGTGTGTTAGTGAAATGGCTACAAAAGTGAAACTTATTGCAAAATAAATAATATGCACAATATCCAATGAAATAAATGTTGATTTTTTCTATACTCTACTAATGAGAATAATTAAATAAGATCATAAATACCTTTTTTTGAAAAAAAAAATCATATCCAAAAGGAGTTTATGAAAGTTAAACAGATTTGCAGGAATTGAAATTTTACGTCAACTTTTTTTACATTGTAGAAAATTTAGTCTACAACTTATAAAAAGACCTTTCCCACTTTTATGTCCAGCAAAAAAAGTTATTCCAGGTAAAAATGTAAAAAAATAAACTTAATGCACAATTACACACTACCTGTACTACATCAAAACAAGAGAGCCATGATGGCCCTAAATCGCTCACATGTTGACAAAAACTCCAGAAAAAAATATCCCTATTCAGTGAAAAAAAACAATCAAAAATATTTTGGTACAATAGCACCCATGAATCATTCTTACCAAGTTTCATCAAATTTGCTGAACGGTTTAAGAGAGGATGTCATTTAAAGCTTATTACAATTCTCAGGTGAGCTAAAAAATAAATACAGGAAAATAATTAATAAAAAAAAATGGTTGATTTTGAACGACAGTGATATAATGATAGGAGAAATGAGTTGCGCCATGAGGAAACCAACTAGTGCAGTTTGCGAACAGCATGGGTCCAGAACAGCCTGCGCATCCGCACAGTTTGGTCAGGATCCATGCTGTTCACTATCAGTTTCTCTACTTGAAATAGGGTTTGTAACTGTAAGAGAACAGCATGGATCCTGATCAGACTGCGTGAATGCGCAGACTGGTCTGGATCCATGCAGGTCACAAACGCGCTGTATTGGTTTTGTCATGGCGCAGCTCAAATGTACATGCTTTATTGCTAAATATACAATAAGTAATGATATGAAGCATATATTTAAATGAAAGACTCTTCACAGTATATACAAACACCTCAACATCTCCATTAAAACAACGACAGTCTTTATCTTACATTACATTCTTTACCAAAAAAAAAAATGACCTCTACATGTACCTTAACTTTTATATTTTCTGATGAAGTCCATGTGATAGCCAAAATGTCAGAACAAAACTAAAAATATTATTCTATTTCTTTTATTTGCATTCCACCTATCAACTCACTTATTTAATTTAGTCATTTTACCAATCAAAGCCAGATACCACAACAACTTGAAAGGTAAAGATAAAAGATTTAATGGAAAAAAAAATTAAAAAACAAAAAAAAAACAACAACAAAAAACAATGAAAATAGAAAAAAAAGATTTTGCCTCCTCGGTCAAATGTCAAATACATGCTTATAAAAAGAAAATGAATCCAATGTTGTTTTAAAAAATAAATTTAAAGTCAAATATTATTTAGTAAATAAATAAACATGGAGACACAATTTAATGATAATCAGAAATATTTGGTTTTCGTTATGCAAGGCAAGTGCTGCTCACAGCTATTTTTTTGCATCATCTCAAATTATTGCTAAAATCTGACTGATGTGTTAAAATAAATGTATTTAATAAATAAAAAAACAAGAGGGCCATGATGGCCCTGAGGTCGCTCACCTGTATATAGCCCACCCCCCCACCCCCCAGGCCAATTTTTACCCAAGGGCTTTTATTTGTTTATTTAAACAGACTTGGTAGACACCCATAAAAAGATGTTTCATGCTAAACATCTAAGTTCTAGCTCATTGAGTTTTTTAAAAGAAGATTTTTTAAGTTTTTACTATACACATATAGTTAAAAACAATGACACCCCTGGGGCAGGGCCAGTTTTCACCCCCGGACTTTTATTTGAACAAACTTTGTAAATATTTACTTAAAGATGTTTCATGCTTAATATCTAAACTCTAGCTATTTGGGTTTTTTCAAAGAAGATTTTTAAGTTTTTGCTATACATATATAAGGAAAATCAATGACCCCCGGGGCGGGCCAGTTTTGACCCCAGGGCTTTTATTTGAACATACTTGGTAGACAACCATTAGAACATGTTTCATGCTAAATATCTTAGCTCTAGCTCTTTGGGTTCTTTAAAAGTAGATTTTTTAAGTTTTTACTATATGCATATAGGGAAAATCAATGACCCCCCTGGAGCGGGGCCAATTTTGACCCCAGGGCTTTTATTTGAATAAACTTGGTAGACATTCATTAGAAGATGTTTCGTGCTTAATATCTAAGCTCTAGCTCTTACAGTTCTTTAAAAGAAGATTTTAAGTTTTTACTATATGCATATAGGGAAAATCAATGACCCCCCGGGGCGGGGCCAATTTTGACCCCAGGGCTTTTATTTGAACAAACTTGGTAGACACTCACTAGAAGATGCTTCATGCTAAATATCTTAGCTCTAGCTCTTTGGGTTCTGTAAAAGAAGATTTTTTAAGTTTTTACTATATGCATATAGGGAAAATCAATGACCCCCCGGGGCGGGGCCAATTTTGACCCCAGGGCTTTTATTTGAACAAACTTAGTAGACACTCACTAGAAGATGTTTCAGGCCAAATATCTTAGCTCTAGCTCTTTGGGTTCTTTAAAAGAAGATTTTTTAAGTTTTTACTATATGCATATAGGGAAAATCTATGACCCCCTGGGGCGGGGCCAATTTTGACCCCAGGGCTTTTATTTGAACAAACTTAGTAGACACTCACTAGAAGATGTTTCAGGCCAAATATCTTAGCTCTAGCTCTTTGGGTTCTTTAAAAGAAGATTTTTTAAGTTTTTACTATATGCATATAGGAAAATCTATGACCCCCTGGGGCGGGGCCAATTTTGACCCCAGGGCTTTAATTTGAACAAACTTGGTAGACACTCATTAGAAGATGTTTCATGCCAAATATCTAAGCTCTAGCTCTTAGGGTTGTTTAAAAGAAGATATTTAAAGATTTTTCTTTCGGTTGCCATGGCAACCAGAGTTCTGCATGGAATTAAATTCTTTGAACAATTTTTAAAGGTGACCACCAAAGGAACATTCCTGTGAAGTTTGGATGAAATTGGCTCAGCGGTTTATGAGGAGATGTCATTTAAAGAAAAGTTTACGGACGGACGGACGGACGCCGGACGAAAAGCGATCACAAAAGCTCACCCTGTCACAAAGTGACAGGTGAGCTAAAAATTAAATGACATAAATTTTCAATTCCACAATGAATTTACGAAAAAAATGTTTTGTTTTTTCCTTTTTTTTTTTAAAAAAAAACAACAACAAAAAACTACCTTCAATGAATTGATATAAATTTAAACAAAAATTTAGACACTTTACACTTTCACTTAAAAACACTTACTGATTACCTTAAAATTTATATTTCACTATTTATCTGAACAACAAAGCTTGTAAAATATTATTGTGAAAGTTCACAATATATTTGTAAAATCTTCACAATTCAAAAGAAAAAAGCACTATTCAAATAGCTAAGTTATCCAATCTTTTCCACACTTCACACTTGAAAAAAAAGTTGAAGTTTTGTCTTAAGTACTGTAAATAAATTCCAGAGTGTTCAATGCATCACTTTCATATCTCAACAAACCTAACCCTTGTAGGGCTGGTGGCAGTAAAAGAAGACCTACACCACCTAGCCAGACCAGCCTGCACATCAGTACTGTCTCACTTCATACTGTTGACTGCTCAATCTGATACACCCCCACCTCCACCACCATCTTAAACTATTTATGGAAAGTTCAAAATAGGGCAAGTTTGTTACAAATTTCAGCAGAGTTCAGGTTAAATATTAAGTTATGAAAGTGTTACAGTGAACCTCTGAAAATAAGCACTAATGTTGATTCAGTCAAAATATCAGTCATCATCTACATGGTAAAATGCATCCCAAATTCAAATACGGTAACAAATTAGATATAAATAATATGATAAAATCATGAGACTAAACAGAAATATAATTCCAGATTAAACAATTGTTAATATCAATTAATCATTAATAATTGAAGTTATTACAGTTTTAGACGGATGACAAAGTCAATTGTTTATAAATGTGTCTATGTTTCATAAGTGTCCATTGTTTAAGCATATAGATTGTATAGTACAATATTGACTCATTTCAAGTCTCATTTCTTAAACACTAAATCTAACTTAAATTTAATTTTCCCATGTTAAAACTAGTTCACAATCCATGCATTGGAATTTCCTCTTTTTTTTTTATTAAATAACAAATTTATCATAAATCACACAATGAATGAAGGATGGATGATTGGTAGTGTCTCCACCATTGTTGTTCATTTTCTCCACAAGTGTTGTTCAACTCTCCACAACTGACTATTGCTAACTCTTAGACTGCCAGAACTTTGGAAGTCCCTCAAATCGTTTGTATGTATAATTTATAAACACCCAGTCTTTATTATTTGGTTGCTCTTTAGCAATGTCTGGCTTCTGGGCTAAGGAATATGCTGAAATATAATTAAAAAACTTTGGGTTATTAGGAGCAAATTATTCGAAAATGTATTTTAAATTTGTGTTTGCTAATTTATTTCCTATCAGAAAGTAAAATGTGCTAAAATTCTATGGGAAAGATTATATTCTTTAGCTGCGTATGTGAAATGATAGAAATTTTCTTGAGTTATGCCCCTTTTTAAAAAGAACTGTTTTAAACTTTGCATGATACCTGAAGCATGCTTGATTTTGAGTAATCTGCCCTTGAAAATTACAGTACTTAAAACATCTTTACGAGAACATTCATATTGTCATAAATAGTATTATGTAATGTATTATGTATTGTGTCATGTATATCAACATAGTCGAAGGCAAGAAGCCCCCCAAAAATGATCTATGAGATGAGAGACACAGACTTTAACCACTCGGCTATCCTTCAAGATACCTATTATCAAATGGCTTACAAATTTCCAGACACAGTAAAAGCATGATCATCAGATTAACTACTGATATCCTCTCGGCTTAAATCACTATTAACAATTCTACGTAAGTAAATACTATACACTTTATACGCCATTTGAGGTCTACATCTGGAAACTCGTCAAAGTTGGATGTGTCGTCAAAACTTTTAATTTCTATTGGAATGGCAGCAGGGCGGTCTCTGTAATTACAAAGTAACAACATATTATTATACTATTGATAACATCTTAAACTAGTAATGTGTATTTCTAGATAAATTTTCCATACTAAATGTTTGTTATGTTGACTTTTATTGAATATTTGTAACCATATTATCTATATACCCAGCTGCTGAAAATTTATAATTTTTTTTTTAAGTTTCCGTCAAAGGAATTTTGCAGTATTACAAATTCATTATTAAGAAGTTTGACATGATTATATGGATGGGTATAAAATGTCGGTTGTTACATCAGCTTAAAACTGTTTATACTAGACAAAATATCTTTTTTATCTAATAATCTATATTTTAGAAGAGTTTCCTTTCCTTTCTGTGGTTGGATTTTAGGTATTAGGCTTTGAACAAACAGTGTTAAGAAACAAATGAATTTAAGTCAGTTTTTAGGCACTTAGCCATAATGTCCCCTTAATAAATTGTTCATTTTCTACTTTAAATACTGTACTTATCAACATCACAAATAAGCTTTAAATATTAAACAATTTTTTCTCTCTCAGATTTTTCAAAAATTTGATTTGAAATAAAATGTTTTAGAGATTGCAATGAAATAAATCTTGCAAAGTAGCATAATTTTATTAAAAAGCAATTTCAATATATTAAGATATTATATATAATTTCTTTAATTTGTTTAGGTATGACAAATTAGCATGACTTTGCAAAATTACACACCATTACGTCACATTTTCATTTTTTTTTCTAATCAAAGTATTCATGAGTAAGTCCAAATACTGGTTATAACTTTCATCATTTACTATATATCATTCATCATTAAAACTATTTGTTCATCAATAAGTAAAAAATAAATTTATCTTTTCTTCCTTTTTTAAATAAATGATGAATATAATAGTGTCTCTTTAGTGTAAAACTTTATCCATATATCATGACAGATGCGCGCTTATGAAACAAAGGGCACGCAGTTATCTTTCGTGCTTGATAATTGAGATAATAAAAGAGACAAAAGCCTGAATAATGCAGAAATTTACAAAGAATATTTTTAATGACCTAACATTGTTAAGAGTCTAGAAAATTTACATACAATAAAGATTCCAGGATATGCATGAAGTTTAAAAGTAAACACCTTCAAAAGTTTTGAAGATTGATCTTCACAATTTTTAAAAAGAATTATAATCTCAAAAGCTTAAGTAAAGTTATAATAATATCTAGGGAGGTTGATGATATATGACATTGCACAAGAAAGAAGTTGCATGCAAAACCAAAGCATTACCCCTGTGCAAAGGTGCCAAAGGTAGCCAACACTTCTTTTGGGAATAGTCATATAAAAAGTCATAAATATCTCCCACTGCATTGAGATATCATTTTCATATTTGCACTTGTACCAAATTCTGATCTATTATCAACAACACAAGGTATTATCCATATCAACAGTACTAATGTTAGTAGGGTTATGAAAGCGTACCTGATATGTTCCCAATCACATCCTCGGAAGAAGGAACAGGCCTGGATTTGTTCTCGACTACTTAACCTGTGTTCATGATCACAACATAGCCTAAAATGAACAAATAACATCCATATAAATATTGATCTCACTTCAAACTATGGACAATATATTGAAATATCATCTATAAATAATTCAAGCAGACAGATATTTGCAGAGAACAGATGAATTATTAACATTCTGAAATCGTGTTATCAACTTTGTCCTGTTTTGAATTTAAATCATTCCATTAGTGGTACAAGACCACAATCCGTGTGCATTGAGCTGTTACATTCAACATTTTCTCAAATAAAAATGTCACAGTGTTAAACATCATCTCACAAAAATGTATTAAAAATAGGTTACATGAAAACTGCTGAAAGAAGTGAGCGCATCTTCATGTTTAGGATCCAACATAAGACAATATATACAGGTTCATTAAGTTACATACTCCTGAATGTTTTTCAATATCAAAATAATAAAACTGAACACCTATCTATATAGAGTTTGGTCATACTGCCTGCATTAAAGGAGTCAAACCACTGACCTAAGTTAGCAAAATGAAACCTATTTCCACATTAAAGAAACAATCACATTCATGATTTGAACCAAGTAATTGTTTTCAATAAGTGATTTTATCCCTATTACTGTATACAAACAATCAAAAACAAGAAATCTGCTTTTACTAAAAAAATGAAATTTACATAAGATAGAAAAATATGTGTAAACTCACTTACTTTGAATGAGATCTTTGGATTCATTGGATATTGGGACTTCTGGAGGGAAAATGAGTGTTTCTCGCCAGTTCATCACCTTTCTGTAAGTTTCCTGAGGATTTTCTGAACAAAATGGAGGATAACCTGCAACAAAAAATCCAAAATAATTCTCTTTCATCACATAAAATATATACATGTAAATGTTGTCTTAAATCTGAAAAAGAAAACCTAATCTTCCTTATATAAATACAAGCTGAATTTCTCTTTTTTGTAGTTGATTTCTGTATTTGAAATCATATGAAACAAGAACGTGTTTGTTAAACACAAATGCCCCCGGCTCAGATTCTTGTCAGTAGCAATATTTCAAAAAATGTTTACCAATTCACTCAGTTATGGACAGAAAAATTGCCAATAAATTGTAAACACCAGTTATATAGCTTAACAAAGTCATGGCATTTTGTAATTGTGAAAAATATAAGTTCCCAAGTCATTGCCCTGACTTGTGAAGTTGAAAAATATTAAACTTCATGCAAGTTATCTTCCTACCAAATATAAAATATCTGTCACTTAATAAAGGCTTTATGAGCAAATGTGTAAAAATCTATTTTTAGCACTGGTGACCTTGACCAAACTGACCCCTAACTCTATCCAAAAGAAGAAAAACCATGTAAGTTATCTTCCTACCAAATATGAAATACATCTGTCAATAAATAAAGGCTGTATGGGTAAAAGTGTAAAAATCTATTTTTAGCACTGGTGACCTTGACCCAACTGACCCCTTACTCCATCCAAAGGAAGAATACCATGCAAGTTATCTTCCTACCAAATATGAAATACATCTGTCAATAAATAAAAGCTGTATGGGCAAAAGTGTAAAAATCTACTTTTAGCACAAGTGACATTGACCCACTGATCCCTACCCCAATCAAAAGGATGAATATCATTCAAGTTATCTTCCTACCAAATATAAAATATATCTGTCACTTAACCCTTTCCCCCATGAGCATATTGTGAAAAATGGCCATTTTCACTGAAAAGCCTCCTCTTACAAGTTCAAACTGCTATGAAACTAGGGAAAATGCTTCAATACTAATCAAACTTGGCACAAATGTTGACTGGACCATTGCCTTTGTAACGACATGCTCAGTCTTAAATTTCCTGTTACCATGGCAACGAGGGGACATCTCAAAATTGCCAAAAAACACTATTTTTCCTCGATTTTTTCCATCAAAATTTATTTCAAAGTGCTGCAACTTGTCAAGGGATTGAGATAGAGTCAAGGGCTTTTCAGCGTTGATTACACGTTACCTTATGATCGACCTGGGGTCATTTTAAGCCTCTCACAAGTCCAAAATTTTCTTGGCGATGAGGGGGACTCCGCCCCCTTCACACCCCCCAAACAGAAGGGGGCACATCCCCCTTCTAGCAACCCCCTGATGTATCTTTTGGATTGGGGGCGGCGCCGAAAAAGTGCTCACTTTTTTAAGCAACATTTCTCAAACGAAACCATGTGTTTGGGGCCAAAAAAGGACATTGTTTCACTATTTCAGGCCTAAAAAAGGGGGGGGGGGGTAGAAAGTGCGTTGTTTCGCGTATATATCAGGTAAAGGGTTAATAAAGGCTGTATTAGTAAATGTGTAAAAATCTATTTTTAGCACTGGTGACCTTGACCCAACTGACCACTTACTCCATCAAAGTTTATGTTTCTATCAATTATAAATAACATCTGTCTAAAGAATAAGGTCAATACACCTGTAAAAATGTAAAAATCTATTTTTAACATTGATGACCTTGACATTGGTAACATTGATCTTGACCCAAATGACCCCTTACTACACCCAAATAAGGAGGACCTCCCTTGGCATGTTTGTATTAAACTAAGACATCAACTAAAAAATAAAGGCTGTATGAGCAAAAATGTTTATATTTTTTAAACCAGTGACCTTGACCTTGACCCTAGAGACCGCTTACTCCACAAAAAATTAGAGGACCATCAAAGGTATCCACCTACTAAATATGAAAGATATCATTAAAGAAATTAAGCAATTAGGAGAAATTTAAGATAAATCCAACTTGCCGAAATAGGTTAACCAGACAAGGCCCTATTTTCAACGTGAAAAAGGGAAATAACTGGGAAATATGGATGACACAGTTATATAACTTGGCAATATCATGTAATTTGTATTGATAAGTAAGTCTGGAAGTTATAAAGCCATTAGTATAGATAGAACTTAAGATATTTCCAACTTGCCGTTTTAGGTTAACCATTATTCGTTTTCTAAGTGCTGAAAAGGGCAATAACTTGGTAAATATGAAAGCCAGAGTTATGTAACTTGCCCAGATCATGTACTTTGTATTGATTAGTAACTGTGTAAACTAAGAAGCCATTGGTATAGGTAGAACTTCCAACTTGCCGTTCTAGGTTAACCTCGTACGGACAGACGGACGGACGGACAGACGTATTGAACTTTTGAAATATATTCTTTTGATTTGAGAGCAAAGTTTTCCGTTCATACCTGTAGACGATAATTGGAAACGCGCGTTATGTATTTATTCTATAAATGCTTTAAATTACAGTAAGCAAACAATAAGAGATCAGTAGCTACATCAATATTTCATCCCTTGTTACATATAGCTTTTATCATATATTTAACCTGACTAACAAATAATCTAAACTTCTGCACAAAATATGATAAACAAGATCAACAGTGAAAGGCGGCGTTCAATGAATGCAACCCCCAACACGACCCAGCAACAAGAACCAGTGGCAAGGAGCCCAAAAGGACCCCAAACAAAAAAAAAACAGGGCGTAAGGCAGAGCAAGGACAGGCTAATCACTAAAATGATACATAAAAAGAAATAATTTGTAACTGATAAGGAAATCAAAGAAAACAAATGATTGAATAAATGGCCCACAAAGTAAAACACATGGGAAAGAGATAGAAGATTCGGGGAAGGGGGTGAATTAAAGAAATAAAAGACTGTTTTGTCTTTTTATACTTAGTTTTTAGGACACACAGTACTTGTTTTTTGCACTTTTTATTACTGTTGATAAGTTTTGCCTAATTGGATTGAGGAAATTGGGTAGCCTATCACACCATTTAATCCCCCACGCATGACCATACTGAATCATAAATGAACGTAGTCATTATTTTAGAAGAAGAAGAAGAGCAGAAATGAATTATTTATAAAAGTTGCATATGTTGCAAACAACATATTCTGACCTCTTCACACTATTCCCCTATCACACATAAGGCAATCAGGTGCATATTATGTTACAAGACAAATGCACAGCATAAAAACAAATGCTTGAAACGTTATTTTTTTATGCTGTACATGTGTCGTGTAAAAATACACTTGTTTTCTCTATCTGTTTGATAGGGATAATGTTGAATGTTGCTCACTCAAAGTTAAATAATAGAAATAATGTAGCTGGATAAAAAAAATACACACACAACAAATCTTACTAAAACCATGAATAATATAATACACTAAAAAAAATTACCCAAATCACGTCTCGAACTTCTACCTATGTGGACAATACAGTATGATAATCCGCTGTCTCTCCCTATTGCGCTAAACGGCAGTTGATTTATGGATAATCTAAATAGGTATATATGGGATTATGAAGTGTCGAGGATTGATAAAGAGTTTTTATTGGAGTGTTAGTTTACAACAATTTATTACAATTTTATTTCTTTTCGGTTTCTAAGTCAATACTAAACATACAATATCAAAAGCAACGAATATATATACTGCTTCATATAAATCATGATGAAGAAAATGGAGAGTTTTGAAAGAAAATTAGAAGAGTACAGAAAAGAGAGGATAGACAAAGAAGAACATGACATTCAAGCACAAAGACAGAACACGGATAGAAACAGAGACTATCAGACAAATAATGAACGATACGAAACAAATAGTCAGAGAACTTATAGAGATCAAGGTAGAGGATACAGACAATATAGAGGAAGAACACAGTTTAGATACAGAGGTTATTACGATAGGAGAACACACAAACCATTTGACAAGACTACAGACGAAAATACAAAAACAGAAAAGAAAGAGGAAACATCGTCGGAAAACAAGAAATCGGAAAACTAGATGATGCTTCTGTTGAAGGGCGAAATAGAAACAATCATCATTTGAAAAGCCCACAAGACAATGATACAAACATAGATAAAGATCAACAAATTAGAAAAAGGTTGATAGGACAGGCAAATGAACAAACTATTTACATAGAACATAATAAAGTTGATGCACTCATAGACACGGGTAGCATGGTGAGCACATTGTCAGAAAAATATTATCTGCAAATGAAAAACAAGCCTGAGATGAAAACTCTTAAAGACTTTAATATCGACATCATTTGTGCTAATGGTCAGACAATACCTTATTTGGGCTATATAGAAGTTTTGATTGGACTATCTGATTGTCACGGTATTGAACTCTATGCACCAATACTTATTGTTCCAGCTACAGAGTACAATGAAGATGTTCCGGCAATTATCGGTACAAACCTCATTAGAGAGTTCGCCAATCTGTGTAGTAGAAGTTCATCAGAGGTTGCTCCTGAATGGAAATCTGCATTCATGTCCTTACAATGTAGTAAGGTTGGCACTGTTAAAACTACAAGGAAAATCAAACTTCATCCTATGGAAGTAAAAACAGTTACAGGCATTGTTCGAAAAACAAGTGAAGTTGAATCTGCAGTTACTGAACCTATTGATGAATTTTGTCTAGGAGGTATAGCTGTTTGTCCAAGAGTTGTGTCTATGAAAAATCCTGGAGGAACTTCACGTGTACCTGTTCGCCTTTGTAACATCACAGCTAAGACCGTCTTCATTCACGCTAAAGCTAACATCTGTGAGTTGAATAAGGTTTCGGTTTTACGTAGTGTCTCCATGTTTAACGATGAATCTGAAGCTTCAACCTCATCAACTGTCTCTTCCAGTAGATCTTCTGCGACAACATCTTCTGTATCCAACGTTGATCGTTCATCATCTTCTTCTTCGTCTTCGTCATATCCGGCATGCACCACTCCTTTGGTCCATCAGCAAACCATACCTGAAAAAGAAAACAAAAATGATATAGAAGAACAATTAGAAACAGCATATGGCATAACACTTCAGAATACGGAATTAACATCAGAGCAAAAAGTAAAAGTCTACAATCTTTTTCGGAAATGGGATATCATCTTCCCAAAATCATCAGTTGACTTAGGACATACCACAGCGGTAAAACATCAAATTGAGCTTACTGATCCTAAGCCATTCAAAGAACCATACAGGCGTATACCTCCTGCTTTATTCAACGAAGTTCGCGAACACTTACAAGAAATGCTTAAAATTGGTACTATCAGGGAATCTAAAAGTCCATGGTCTTCTAATGTGGTTATTGTCAGGAAAAAGGACGGATCGATCAGGTTTTGCATCGATTTCCGGAAACTTAATTCGAGAACTAGAAAGGATGCGTATGCAATTCCAAGAGTAGAGGATACCCTTCATCAGCTGGTTGGCTCAAAATTCTTCTCAAAATTAGATTTAAAATCAGGTTACTGGCAAGTGGAACTAGATGAAGCAGATAAAGAGAAGACAGCTTTTCAGGTTTGGGGTCTAGGTTTTTATGAGTGTAATAGAATGCCCTTTGGCCTTTGTAATGCTCCAGCAACTTTTCAAAGGTTGATGGAGCGTTGCATGGGCGACCTTAATCTGAAAGACTGTCTAATCTATCTTGACGATATCATCATTTACTCAGAAGACATTGATTCACACATTGATCGGCTTGACAGAGTTTTTCAACGCTTAGCAGAATATAACCTTAAAGTTAATCCAAAGAAATGTGAATTTTTCAAAAATAGTACTACTTACCTGGGACACGTGGTATCTTCAGACGGAATCCGTGCAGATCCAGCAAAAATACAGGCAGTTCAATCTTGGCCTACTCCAAAGTCAATCAAAGAAGTTCGGAAATTCCTCGGATTCGCGGGTTATTATCGCCGTTTTATTAAAGGATTTGCAAGTATTGCTAGACCATTAAACAACTTATTGGTAGGACTTCCATCAAAGAAAAATAAAAAGGACAAGACAAAACTCAAGAAAATACCTTTTAAATGGGACCAAGACCAACAAGATGCTTTCGATGAATTGAAAAACCAGCTTACCAACCCACCTGTACTGGCATATGCAGACTACACACTTCCCTTTGAAGTTCATACAGATGCTTGTGCCACCGGACTGGGAGCAGTTTTATACCAAAATCAACAGGGTAAAAACAGAGTGATTGCATATGCCAGTCGAAGCTTGAAGCCTGCAGAGAAAAATTATCCTGCTCACAAACTCGAATTTCTCGCTCTAAAGTGGGCCGTGTCTGAGAAATTTCACGACTACTTGTACGGGGCGAAATTTGAGCTTGTGACGGATAATAATCCTCTTACGTATGTCAATACCACGGCAAAATTAGACGCCACAAGTCATCGTTGGTTAGCGGCATTAGCAAATTACGACTTTATTCCAAAGTACAGACAAGGCAAGAAGAATATAGATGCAGACAGCTTGTCAAGATTGAAGGAAGATCTTGTGTCCATTCCAAAGAAAGTTGTCCATGCTACAATTCAAGCTGCACTTCTCCCTGAAAGCAATCTAAGTAGTTCGATCATGCTACCTGACAAGACACCTGAAATAGATATTCCTGCCATACCGGATACAGATTTGTTTGCCAGTAGTTTGTCCTCAAAAGACTGGTATAAAGCTCAAAGACAAGACAAGGTATTATCAAGCATCATAGACCACCTTCATGAGGGTTCTAAACCGGCTAAGCCAGATGGACCTGTATTTAATACTTACCTGAGGGATTGGTCCAAACTTGTTTTACTACAGGATGTTCTGTACAGAAAATCAACTGTTGATGGCATTGATAGACTTCAACTTGTCTTACCACATGATCTCCGGCATATCATCTTTCAGGCACTTCACGATGATTTAGGTCATCAGGGTCGTGACCGCACAACTTCCCTAATGAAGGAAAGATTCTATTTTCCAGGTATTGATGCGTATGTTGCTGACAAGGTGAGACACTGTGATCGGTGTATAAGAAGGAAATCTCTTGCAAAGAAAGCACAATTAGTACCGATTGAATCTACGGAGCCCATGCAAATACTATGTTTAGATTTTCTCTCTTTGGAAACTTGCAAAGGCGGATTTGAAAACATATTAGTGATAACAGATCACTTTACACGTTATGCACAGGCATTTCCAACGAAAAATCAGACCGCTAAAACCACAGCAAGAATTCTCTTTGACAATTTTATAGTGCATTACGGTTTTCCTGCATCCATTCATAGTGACCAAGGTGCAAATTTTGAATCTCATTTAATTAAAGAACTTTGCAATATTTCAGGTACCGAGAAAACAAGAACAACACCGTATCACCCGATGGGCAACGGAGAGGTCGAACGTTTTAACCAGACGTTACTCAAGATGCTAGGCACTCTAGAGGAGCATCAAAAGAGCGATTGGAAGGCACATGTACCAACATTGGTACATGCATACAATGCCACTCATCACAAAAGTATTGGGTTTGCTCCATACTTTTTGATGTTTGGCCGCCACCCACGTCTTGCAATCGATGCTTTTCTAGGGTTGCCTACAGACAACTTGACATCTGGGTCACAAAACGAGTACGCGGTTAAATTACGTGAACGCCTCAAGTCAGCATATGAAAAGGCAAGGGAAGTTGCTAAGCAAACGGGCCTTACGAATAAAGCAGCCTATGACGAGAAAGCTAGAAGTAATGTTTTACATCCGGGAGATCTTGTTCTTGTCCGTAATGTCACGATAAGAGGGAAGCAGAAATTAGCAGATCGCTGGGAACAACATCCATATGTTGTAGTTCGACAACTCCACAGCAACACACCTGTTTATGAAGTCAGAAAGGAAGGAACACGATTCAAGAAATCTAGGATTCTGCATCGTAATCTTCTTCTTCCTTTCATGACAATTGACGATGGCTACACTCCAGCAACTCATTCAGAAGAATCATCTCTAGGTGATGAAGAAGATAACGATAAAGCAGTCTTGCCAACCAATGATACAGTACCGAAGTACGTGATTCCGATGAGAAGATCTCCACCAGTCCCTTCATCAGAACTGTCAACAACAGCAGCATCCTCAGCAAGACCGAATCGGATCCGACAAAGACCACAATGGATGAGGAGCGGTGATTTTGTGACTTAGTCGTTTCAGAACTACTGACCTACCTTTGAAGTGTATACTTACCTTAGTATTGAATACTTACCTGTGTGTACGAAATAGTCTTGAAGTCGTTTCAGTATGTACTGACTTACCTTTGAACTTCAATGTTCTAGATGTGTTAATATATACTTACCTCAGTATTAAATACTTACCTGTTTGTGTGAGAGAGCCTTGATGTAAAGTTATTCCTGAAATAAACTGAGATGCACATGTATTTTGTTTAAATATGATTGATATACTATTTGTTGTTTTGAATTAGTATACCGTTTCGGATGAGATGTAATTTATACTTACCTTTGGTGGTATGCGCGTATATACTTACCTGAACAAACGAACGCATGTTCTATAATTATCGCATATTATAGACGGTATTTATTGACTAAAGTCTATGACGGAATTCTCGGCTGGAATGGTGTACATTTCGCGATGTTGAATTGTTTTTGTGATTGTATGTTTGTTTATTACGTCATGAATAAAATTGTGTGATTTGTGTTGTATGATTTTGTGTTGTCTTTTCTACTTGTTTCATTTTTGTAAGGATTAGGAAGAAATGTCGGGACGACATTTTTACTAGCAGGGGGAGTATGTCATAGGGTAGTAATCACCAATAAATAAAATATGAATAAATACTGGTTGTTGTTTTCAATCTTTAATCCTTTAACACAAATTTGGTCTCGTATTCAGTTAAACATATTTTCTCTTCTCTACGTCAGTCATTCAAGATCTTAAAGTCCCGTTATCCCATTATTATATTCCTATAGTAACATGTACTAACCGTTTATAAGTGTTTATACAAAGTGATATTTACGGGTACGGTAATGCATCATTGCATTCCGTCACTGTTTTCACTTTGTGTAGACGCTTTACTTTATTATAATAAATTATCTATGATAATATTATATTGTTTTCAGGTTAGTGATGTTATTTCTTTCTAGTTTTTCATATGGTTCAATTGTAATTGTTTTATAAATGGTTGTTATTAATAAAATGGTAGATTTCTCTAATTAATCTTTGGAAATAAGTAGAATACAATACCCTAAATATTGTTAGACCTGTACTATATACATGTATGTATTTTGCTGTTATTTGTTTACATGTTTTATGTTTAGGACAGTAATGGATCATGGCATTCCGTCACTGTTTTCACTTTGTGTAGACGCTTTACTTTATTATAATAAATTATCTATGATAATATTATATTGTTTTCAGTTTTCTCTACCAATTGAACCCAATAGCTACCAAATATTTGTACGAAGGGCCTGAGCTAGCTTATGACCGGCGAAGCAGCCCTACGTCATTCACAAAATGAGTGTTTCATAGCAGAAAAAAACTATCCAAGACAAAAATGAATACTAGCGAAGATAGGGTAACAGCTCCCAAAGAAAGGTTTTTGCCTCGTAGTTTTTTTTAATTGATTGAGTATAAATAAAAAGTTATTATACAATATGTAGCCTTTTAATTTATCTATCAAACCAGAGTATCATTTTTGTTATCCCTCGGGTACTTAATGCGAAAAGACAACAACAATCACACAAAATCCTTCGTTTCCTAATGTCGGGATTGATCGTGCCTATGGAGTAAACACAAATTTATGCCATTGCAACAATAGTAAGCGATATTTTTCAGGTTTTTATAGTGCCTATTAAATAGAAATACATAAAGTAGTCAAATTACACCAATAACCTATAACTGTAATTTGTGATATTAAGTCACAAGCGACCTGTTGAAATTGCTATAAAACACCGCCGTCTTGGCGAAAATTAGTAACGGTCGTCTGATTGGTCAATTTATTTCCCGAAAATATATAGGGATATCTTTATCCTGTATAGCACACAAGATTTAATAAATATTTAAATTTGACCAAATCACAATTTCATCCATATCTATTTTTTCATCTTTCATAAGTCTTTCTTTTCAAGATATAAGAGGGATTTGACAAAGCTCACTACAGACAGCTGAATCTCTTCTTTTGTAATTAACATTCTTAATTTGTTAAGAAAGATCTAATACAAATCTATATCGATATGTCTTTTGTTCATTAAAATGAAAATATTACAGTCTCATTTATATTTGACTACACGTCAATTCCTCTCCTTTTTAACGTAAACAGATCATTTGGCGGCATCTTTGATTGTGATACATTTGTATGTACATGTAACGAGGCGAAAATACACTATTTGTGAATTGAATTGTCCAACTGTTGTCCAAGCATGTAATTAATTAAAACACATATGTTCTTAGAGAAACAATTATATAATTTGAAAAAGTGTTGACGAACTTTCCTTCACTATAAATAGCAGTTTTATAGTTGTAACATGACATTTAAGGATTACAAAACAACAAGTCAGATGAATCCGGGTGATAAGGTTCAATATGTCGCTGTAAAAACAACTGCTGTTAACTTTAAAATGCTGACTGTCTTTTGTCCTTGACAAATATTAAAATGTGCAAAAGACTCATAAAATTCTTAAGAAGTGTAATCAATTGAAGCATCTGGTATACATATATATTTATTCCGTCAGTATAATTGTAGTTTATAAAGGATATAAAGCTATACCTTTACTGCCTACTTAGTTTGACTTTTGAAAGATAATTATTCCCAAAGAAATATTTTGTTATATTTTCCTTCGAACGCATGGCGGAACTTACTGGAGTCTCGACAACGTTTCTCAATAACCCGTCCATGAATTTGAAAAAAGATGGAAGTGATCAGGAAAATGAATTTGAATTGAATATGGTTTTGTAATAGATGACCAAATTTACTTTATATAAGTACTATATTTCTATTTAATTCTGATATCTTAATTTCCATTATGCTAGTACTGATACTTTACAATCACCTTTGAAACACTATACGATCACTTTTGAAACACTATACGATCACTTTTCTTGTTTAAAGTTAGGCAATATTATTACGCTGCTAAACAATAAGTATTTGGAATCATTTGGCACTTTTGCCAACTTAAATTTATCCCATTCTGTATGTTAATTGCTATTAACAAGTGTCCTGTTAATTAACATGTTTATGACGTCACTTTATGACGTCAAACTTGAACGAACACTTGGACGTGAAGGTTTGACGTCATAAAAGACCAGAAGCGCTCTGACCACCATTGCGGTAAGCCGTCGTTTTCATTTCTCGGAAGTTTTCCGATTTTCTTTTATTTTCCCTACCTTATTTATTTTATATGCATGTTAATTATGAAATATAATGACTTAAATATTTAATACAATTCATAAAACTTACATTTGCCTTTATTCTCATTTCTTTTGTTTAATTTACACAAACGGTCCTGTGATATCGAACCGAAAGACTGTTCCCCGTTTACACTGGTGCACCGTGACCAGGATCGTTTGTGCATTTATATATTATTATCATAGTAGTGTACTGTTCATATAAATTTACCATCAGTATTTTTCCGTATTTATTTTACTAGTCTGTACTTCAATAATTATGTTCAAAAGTTTGCTTGACTTTCTCACGCCATGGAGAGGTAACTCCAGTAAATCCGTAATGCAAACTCCAAAAAGAAAATTAGATTTTAATGAAACAGAGCAAACCTTGCCGGACATTTGGCACGATGCCTCTACAATTCCACAAACAGCAATGTCCATGAATAGTACATCTAGCTGTCAAAATGGCTACGACACTAATGTAAACAGTAGGCCTACACGTCATCATTGTGACGTAATAAACCAAAATCAATCGATAGATTTGAATGAAGGTATAACGCCACTAAATCTTGGCTATCGCCAATTTGAGAACTTGCCTCGTCGTAGAGAAAGAGAGCCCGATAAATTCAATGGCGAATCTGACTTTGGCTTGTTTATTAGCCATTTTGAACAGGTCGCAAAATAAAATCCGTGATTGAATACAATAGGAAACTGTGTATGACTAATGAAAAGTTTCAAAATATTTCAATAAAATCAATCTTGAGAAAAATGTACTAAGATGTAAGGACAAGTTTCAAGTACGGTTTATTATTATGTGCGATTAATGACTGCTTTTTCAGTATTTACAACTATATTTCTACTGCTTAAACCCCAGTCACACTAGAGCATACGATTACTTGCGACTACAGGCGACGTGTAAAACCGATGATCATCGGCGATTGTCTGCGACCAAGCCCTCTTCGAACAGATTAATTAACTTCTGCAATTATCGTACGACCAATCAACATTGACAATCGCACGACAGGTCATCAGCAAACGTGCGATGGTCTCAAGATTGCCTGGGATTACTTACGACTTCACGTGACTTGTTATGCGATCACCTACAACTTTCCGTGCGACCATCACACGATTACTTAAGACTACTCAAGATTATCAGTGACTAGTGGCAATTTGTAGAGACTGTCGTAAAATTGTCGCACTTTTGAGCGACGATCGTGCGACAGCCTATATAAGATCAGACCTTATAAGATCACTAACAACCTGTTCGATCGCAGAGAGCTCAAAAACCTCTCTACGACTGAGGCGTACTGCTTTTAGTTCGCGAAATACATTTTTGCTAAATTTTATAATAAATCAAAGTAGTTGAAGCTACAAATGTTTGCGCATGCAACTTTTTTTCACGGACACAAACCTTCGCGGGAATGTATCCGCCGCGAAAAACGCTAACTTAAAAAGTTTGAAATAATTTCTAGGAATACAGGCCCAGTGTTCACAAAAATTTAAGGATCAATATCAGGATTGAATTAAAAAAACTGTAATATTCTTCATTGTTTATCCTCATACATTTAATATCTAATATTAATTTGATAAAACTGGACTTGCCATACAGCAAGTTAATGAAATTTTAGAATAAATTTATTGTTAGTTTTGCAAAATACGGGCATTTTACACTTGATCCAACTATCGAGCCTGATCCTAAAATTGATCCTGATCTTGATCCGAATATTTTTGTATGTGTTTTGTTATTTGATACGGAATTCCATAAACGACAGCCTACTGCTTACTGCCTACTGCTAACTGGACAGCCTGCTGCTCACTGCCTACTGCTTACTTCTAATTGACAGTCTAAGCATATGTATGGATCGATTACGAAGTATTCCGAATGTTCACGCGCCATTTTGTTGAAAACATATGAGGTAAATTTTACGGAAAACAATGGTATGTAAATTAAAAAGGATTCTTTAATAATTAAGCCTAATATTTCGTAATTTCTATTTCATTTCAATGACATGTGTAGTCCCACCATTGCACACTGAATGATTATGTTATGAAATGATTCCACGTGCCTCATTGCACAAGTGATTGATAAATTGTCAAATAAAGGACTCATTTTAGGGTAATCTAAGGTAATTAATAAATTATTCAGAAAGAATATGTGTTCAACATTTGATGTTGAAGGGTTTGAGCCCACTATACCTTGTTGAGAGGCGGACATCTGGACCATTATGTCAACACCTCCTGATTTTTGTTTATATTTTCATAGTTTACTAAACTTTCATTTGACAATGTAATACATTTCTAGAAGAAGATTTGAAATATACTGGTGAAATCACTGGCGTATTTAAGGCTAAATATTCTTGTCTGTCATTTTCAAAAATGTGTGAGTTCATTTTCATTGGCTGTCAGTTGTAGCGCATGAATGTGTAATACTTATTAGATGGAATGTAGTACATTTTGTTAAGTTTATTGTACACTTGATATTTTATGTTGCAAAGATATGCGCTTTGAAGGTTAATTTTAGAACCAATTTATTTCAGTACAGCGGATGATCAATCTGACAGAAACATTTCTAAGGAAGAACGGCATATAGTAATACTTCCATCGTACTCCAAGTTTGACTTCATAAACAAGTTATAGAACCAACACACCTGTGAATTACAATGGAAGATGAAGAGGACTACATAAATGTATTGGTTCTTATGGACGAGACTAATTCGGCTTCTCAAAGCATACACAAAGACAAACCTGGCAATTACAAACAACAACAAATATTTTATTGCATTAAAACAACATGTTCCATAGCAAAAATTACAATTTTTAATACAAAGACATGGTTTACAGAAGAGGTCAATGCATGTATAATATATGTATTTGCATTAAAGATGACTAGTTATTTCGCAAGTTTGCATAGTATATATTTTGCTGAATTATAAATCATTGATTTTGATTTTGCACATATGAGGTTTTCTGTTTAGTTGGACACGTATAATAATATGTCTTTATATATTTTGATCTTAAGTCCTGAAATTTAGACCATATTAATACAAAATGACCGACATTACAATTTCTACACAAGCTTTCATTTCTTGGTACATTTGTATATTTCTATGCCGTCCACGTTCAATAGCCAAATCATGAGAAGATAAAGAAAATTTGGATAATGATACCCTAAATTTCGGTTCAACGATAAAATCCATTCAATTCAATATGTTATTTGGCATTTAACTACATATAGCTAATAGAGGTATTAAAGTGTAAGATATTTTTACAATAAATTGTTCATAATACAGTACAAAATGTTTTCAGAGAAGTTATTAACAATATATCTTCATGAGATTTAGCAATTAACATTGAGATATACCGAGTATACTTAATGTTGAAATAAATTGTTATTATTGTCTTTATATATGTATACAAATACAATCATGCAGATATGTTATTTACGGTATGTCTTTATGTAGATCTAAAAATATACAAGTTAATCAGAGTGTCTTACTTTAAGTGAAAATTATAAATATTTTGACAAATTATTAAGTTCTTTTTCACTTTAAGATGACATTAAAGTTCCAATTTTGTAGTGTAGGCCAACTGCAAAAATATGGTTTTAAAAATTTCTTACGAAGGTTATAATATTTTGGACAAACGAGTAAAAAATGGAATTCATTTTCGATGACATGCATATTGCATTGTTGACATAGTCTATTTTCTCTTGGAACTCCGTTGTGCCTACCAATTTCAATTTCTAGATTATGTGATGATTACCGAAATTGCGTCAGTTGTACTCTGTATTTATTTATATTTACACAATTAAGTATTTTTCAAATTCGAGGTCGTAATTATATACATACTGTATGTTTGTAATCTACTTGAATTATATATTTCTGAATATATAATATAATATTCTATTCTTTATTATTTGAAATGATGTATTAATTTTGTTTAGTTTTAGCCATAGAAAAGAAAAACCCATTTCGTAAAGTATTGTTTTTGTGACGATTGTTCTATTCTGCCTAGATTCTATGATTTAGTGGTTTTGTACCTAAATTGTCGGTGAATTAAATTATAAACAAATATGTTATCTTGGGTTTAAAATTATAGTTTGATCTTTTATAAATGAGTAAAAAATACATAAAAATTAAATGAATAGATTAAACAACTTTCTCGTAGCAATTATTTGATATAACGGGCATATTTTTGTTATTTCTAAAATATCAAGAACAATTCGTCCTTAAAATCATTCAAACTCAATGCCATTAGTACTAATATTCGACCCATTATCAATATCTGTTAGATGCTTGATTTCTTCAACTTCAGTAAACGATCATTAAATATAACTACATGATTGGATATAAATAGAGCTCAATGCTGCGGACAATCAGTCTCTGTCCAGCTGCCGAAGTGTCAACACTACAGCAACACTATTGCTCGCCCATATGGTCTCTTTCCGGTGGCGAGGGTAAACAAACGCAAACACACATAAATCAACACTACAGAAATAATTAATTAATATTTGAGTTTAATTACTTGGGTTCTTGCACTATTTACGAAGTATTTCAATTGCATCAATTTAACATTGCTTTAGGTGTAATTGTTATTACTAAAGTATTGAAAACTCGATATCCAAGTGGTTTTTCTATATATATTAAGTAGCCTAAAAAGTGTCACCCCAATTTTATATCAAGTTCAAGGACCACTTATTATCTTTCAAGCACATTACTGTTATAACATTAGTTAATTAAACTTGATTCCAAAGTTTAAACAAATTATTGCATAATCATTTGTAACTAATCAACTGGTAAAGTAGCCACAAGAAAAATTATATATATAACAGCTAGCCCGTGCACGTTACAAAATTGGCGCCCAACGGGGGACAATTCTAGCTAACGATAGGCTTACTTACCCTAGACTTTTAAGAACATGGCTGAGTATAGAAGTAAATGGTCCGATGAAGACTTTTGTTATATGTATGATGAAATGGAAAATCTTAGGAATGAGAATCGTAGGCTGAAACTCCAGAGAAAGATTGATAGTCTTCAAAGACAAATTGACCAGACAAGTATTGAGCTGACTACATCAACACCTGTCATGGTAAAAACAGAGAATACTTATGAAGGTTTTACACCAAGTAGAAAGACTACCTCAAAGCCTAGACGTATTTTGCCTTCATTGCCTGTTCAAAGTGAAAAACATGAGAGGGATGTGAAAGACCAATGATCACCCAAAGACGGAGGATTGTTGACTTGCTACCCCCTGAAACTCCAAAAGAACAACAGAAATTGGATAACAATCAAACTTCAGACAAAAGTTTTGATTACAAAGTAAATGATTCAAGGTCTACTTTCATGAAACCTGCAACTCATGACGGAACTTGTGAATGGACAAACTATAAAGCACACTTTGACGCTTGTGCAACTTTGAATGGTTGGAATGAAAATGAGAAAGGTTTATACTTATCTGTATCCTTACGAGGCCAAGCTCAAGGAGTGTTCGGAAATTTGACATCAAAGACACACAATTATGAGGAACTTGTGAGAGCACTCGAAGATAGATTTTCACCAAGAAATCAGACTGAGTTATATAGAGTTCAGTTGAGAGATAGACATCAAAAAGCTACTGAATCAATGGCTGAACTTGGACAAGATGTTCGTCGTCTTGCAAACTTGCCGTACCCGCATGCTCCTATAGATGTTCGTGACACTTTAGCTAAAGAACAATTCATAGATGCACTTGTAAATTCAGACATGCGTCTCAAGATAAAACAAGCTAGACCCATTGATTTGAATGATGCAGTAAGGCATGCTGTACCTCAGAAAATCTTTGGCTTAAACTTAAGAGCAATAACAAAATTATACCTTTTAAACTTTCTGTATCATCAACAAGTGGTGATCTATTAAAAATCAAGGGACAAATAGAGATAGACCTGAGGTTTAAAAGACACCTTTATAAGACCAAGGTTGTAGTAGCTGAAATCGGAAATGATGTTGTTTTAGGTCTTGATTTATGCAACAGTATGGTGTTTGTAATGATGTTATTAGAAATACAATGAAATTGATAGGGCATATTGTTAATTTATATTGTACCGGTAAAATAGGGTGCTTTGGCATTGATCTATTCGATGAAGTTAATGTAAAATCAGTTTCCAATCAATATCTACTATATATGGCACTTTGTCAGGCAGGTGAAGTTGGGACAGCATTGTCCTAGGATACATTTCTAGTTAACTAAGAAAATTCATATATATATATTATCTCGTGAACACGACATAGTAAGTGGTGGCCATGACATAGAATCTCGTGCGCACCACCTAATTATTTCGTTCCCACGTCTCTTTATTATCTCGTGTGCACGACTTTCTAATTCTTGGCACAACATAGTATCTCGTGCACACGAGATAAATAAAACACACGCATGTAACCTCTGTGCCACCGTATCTAACAGACAATTTTATACTAGAAGATTTAAATGTATTTTTTATTTATCAGTCCACAGGTGATTAGTCAATGTAAAATAAGCATACCCCATGATAATTTTCAACCAAGCGTACTGATTCATTTAGATACATTTTGTAAATGCTACATTCCGAGATATAGAAAGTCATGGCAATTAATTGGCATGCTAAATTCCTTAATAGGCTTCAATTGTGTTTTCATATATACATATATATGTAATTAGACTTACTCATAGGACACAGCCACATAGTCATTTGAAGTTGTTTTGTCGAGTTCAAAGCCTTCAAGAAAAATGTTTCAGAAGTCAAAGAATGAAATTATAGATATGAAATACTTCTTTCCTTCGTCTGAAGGAGAATTTCGAAATGTTATTCTGATCTTCGATGTTTTATATAACAATTTTTCACATATCAGCTCTATAGTAATGTTTTAACATGCCATGATTAAGGAAATGTAAAAATGATATTCTATTCTGTTGACCAAACGTAAGAAAAGCTACCGGTATTATATTATGCATAGTCACAATCTATTATCATTATTATATTATATTTTTTAAATAACATTTCTTTTATTTGTATTTTTTCATTTTGCAGAATAAATTAAGATATTTATTTTACAGAAGAGGGAGAGAAAATATTTTAATGAGGAAGAAGTAAGGGTGTTGGAGGAGGCTTGGGGAGATGGCATGACTTCCACAAAGAAGTCATGTAAAGAAAGAATTATACAAGTTGCCAGACAGCTCAGCACTACCCCAGAAAGAATAGAGGTGACAAAAATAAATTTATGCATATTAAAATCCACCATAGTCTAATTGCTTCTGTTGTAAAGTTTAGTGTAAAGTGAAACTTTATATATTAAGCAGAAGTCGCTAGATCTGCCCCCCCCCCCTTCTACCAAGTCGTTGTAATTGAAAGTAGATGTCACATCATCCTGATTACACACAACCCACAACCGTCCTGACCTTCTCTGCCCTGTATAGACCCCTTATTACCTGAAGTGACCATATTTTAAGCGACTTTTGACTTTAGCGACCACTTTAAATCCCCATGATAATTTTCCGACAAATTCTTTCATTTGTTATGTAACTTTTCCTCAATTTGTCATCTAATTGTATTGTGGCCAATCTTTATGTCGAGCAACCACTTTTATCTGTCAATCTTTTTATGAATGTCAGCAATCAAACAACACTATGCATGTATGGAAAGAAAACTTAATTCCCAAACCGCTAGCGTATGCGATTAAACAAATGTATGCTCGTGATATGTATTATCAAATGAAAAAAAAACTAAAAAACCCAGGCCTTATAATTCTGGAAAAATATCAAACATGTAGGTAATGGCTCAAAACCATTTTATCCCAAAAAAATTAATTTCAGCATATCATTTTATATGTATATAAATTAAACCTTCCACATAAATGACTATCTTTGCATTTGATTATGAAGCAAACGTTAAGCTAGTTACAAACGCAGGTGGGGGGTGCAGCTTCTTTAAAGTTTATTTTAAAATGTTCTTTCTTGTAGGTTTGGATAGGTAACAAAAGGGCGAACGTAAAAAGGTTGGAAGGGGCAACAAGCAAACCGTCAGAAGGCAAGAAGTACAATTGTGGGCCTAATGCTTATTCTCTGTTGTTAAGTTCTGAAGAAAGAGGTAATTAAGAGAGTTTTTATGGTTTAAGATTGATGTATATATGTACACATTGTATAAATTAAAAAGCCCTTTACGGCCTTAAAGTAGACAACATGCTCAAAATGAGCTACGTGATCACTCACTGTCTGCCTTCCGTCTGTTTGTATAAGAGCATTTAGTTAAGTAAGGGGTTAATGTCCATGTACAAGTTATTATTATGGGGATTTTTTTAATTTTAACTAAAGGATAACAAAAATGTTTTAATTTGGAAAACTTCAAGGGTTATATGTACAATTAAGTGGACCTGAAGGATTGTAATTTTTCTTTCATATATAAAAATTACCATAGATGTATGGTGTGACACGAACAAGACTCGGGTTCCTACAACTAAGATCAAGGTCAATGTGGGGGGTTCAAACTTTGTCATTCTTTATGTTATATAAATATAAAAGGTGGTGGTCGTGTCCGCTTTGAAACTTCAGTATACATGGAAGGATTTTGATTTTTCTTTCATATATGAAATAACCATAGATGTATGGTGTGTTGTGTGGCGAACAAGACTCGGGTTTCTACCACTAAGGTCAACTCTAGGCGTTCTAACTTTGTAATTTTTGTGTTATATAAATATAGATCGTGGTGGTTGTGTCCGCTCAGAAACTTCAGTATGCATGAAAGGCTTTTATTTTTTCTTTCACATAAGAAATAACCATAGTTGTATGGTGTGTCGCGAAAAAAGACCCGGATTTCTTTGACTAAAATTAAGGTCACTCTTGGGATTCAAACTTTGTCATTTTAAATTTTTATGTTATATATGGTAATGTCGGCTCAGAAACTTTGGTATGCATGAATTTAATTTTTCTTTCATATATGAAACAACCATAGGTGGATGTATGTCGTGAACAAGACTCAGGGTTTCTATGACTTAGGTCAAGGCCACTGTGAGGTTCAAACTTTGTCAATTTTGATGTAAATATAAATATAGGCAGAGATGGTCGTGTCTTCTCTGAAATTAATATGCATGATTTTATTTCACATAGGAAATTATCATGAATGTATGATGTGTTGCCCTTAAGACCCGTGTTCCTATGCCTTAGTTCAATGTCACTGTTGGGGTTAAAACATTTTCAATATTTATGTTATATACATATAAATGGTGGTTGATGTGTCCGCTCTGTAACTTCCATACACATGAAAGTTTCAATTTTTATTTAAAAATATAAAATCACTTTAGATGGACATTGTGCTGTAAACAAGACCCATGTTTCTTTGTCTAAATTAAAGGTCACTGCTAGGGTTTTTTACCACCAAACTTAACATGTAATGGGTGGTTTATAACTAGAATCCATCGGGGGCATTTGTCACATTCTGTGACAGCTCTTGTTCATACATGTGTTATGCAAGAATCACTGGCCGGGACTTTGTCTAAAGGCCATAAACTCTACAAGAGAAATGTTGCTTTTATTTTGAGTATTGCCTTTGTATCTAAACCATATTGTTTTTCATTTGAAATGCTGAAAAATGACCTTAACAAACTGTGTCACGAGACACTGCTGCATTGTATAGAAACAAAACACTACATTTGTTTCTACTAAATATATATTAAGTGCATGTCGTATTTATGCAGTGGAATATTGCATTTTTTCACAAATGCAATCTTGTTCTTATTTGTATATTATATTTAAAAAATTAAGATTTAAAGAAAGTTTTTTTTTACAATGTTCTGATCAGTGATCTCAGACATTTATTAGAAAATGAAAATCATGAATCAAACTTAATTTATCCTGTAAAAGTTTCATGTTTCCGTTTTCCGGTAGAATTGTTACTCTTTTTCTGTGAAAACAAATGTGTAAAACCAATACCCTGTCAAATCTGTTTCAGGCTCACAAGACCCTAAATTATTTTTTAAATCCTCTGCGGAAAAATGGAAAGGTCTTTCTTCACAAGAGAAAGCGAAGTTCACTGAAAGATCGGCTACGATGAGAGAGTGTCCACTTTTATATATGGACCGCGAAAAAGTCATTAAGCAAAAGCTTCAAGTGATTTCTGAAGCAGTAATTATATTTTTTCACCTTTAGTCATGTTTACATTTTTTTTTATAATTTTAATAATCATTTTGATATGAGATGTATTTTGCCTTTGATCAATATTACCAGAGATGTTTTGAAAGAGCTTGGAAAATATCAATACAGTAATAAGTAGTCTGAGTATGATTGTAATCTGGATATAATACTGGTTCATTGCACAGGCTCCGGTGAATCTTTTTTGCCAATGCATCTAACCAGAGTTCTTTTAAAATTTTCAACTTGTTTAATCTTCAACAAAATATATCATCAGACAATCATGACAGTAAGTAATTAAGCGCATTTTATTGTAATTGTTTCTTTGCTGATAGTAAATAAACAAAGCTGAATCGCAACTTTTGAATTTCCATAGAATAAAAATACACGCATTAAGTATCTTTACATACAGACCAAAAGAGCACACACATGTATACCCATTAACATTACTCATTTATTTTAATAGGCACATGATTTACAGAAAGTTGGCTACAGTTTTGGCGGCCTTGGGCTTGATTTAAGTGGTGGCCCAATTTCTATTGCTGGCAGTGATAAGGCACTGAACTTCTTCAAGTGCAATAAGCTTGAAAAACAGTACAGGGCATATCTTAATTTGACAGGTAACATATATTCATAAATAGTTTTAGAATTATCTGATGCCAAAAACTGCATTCTTTTTATTTCTTGTGCATGAAAATTCAAGGTCATATGCATATGAATTTATTAATCATTCATTGATAGATATTTCTCTTATTTTTCAAGCAGTTTTGGGTTTATCAAAAATGCCAAAATATGGACTTGACCAGTGTAAAAAATGGTTTCAAATCCGCCGATTACATCTGAATATTCATGTAAGGTTTCATAATTTGAATTATAATATTTCTTATTGTATCACTGGACATAAGTAAAAATATATTTTTAAAGGTACTTAATAAAAAGTGGAATGTATTTCAGATAGTACCAGTGCAAGCACTCCTAAACCAAACAAGGAAGCTGAGCTGGTGGAATTGAGGCACAAAGTTCGCCAGAAATTTAATGAATGCTTACCCCGTACTGCTTACCTGGCTAACGTATCATCTGTCTGCATAAATGATAAGACCGCCCATTAACGATGATTGACACTTCTATATCGCGTGTCTGTGATATGTCAAGGGTCATATCTAGTCAATATACTAGAGACTTAAACACATGTATTCATTCAAAAGTTTTCAAAATAGTAAGAGGTAAGGATATTACATTCTGTTCATTTTATTTCAATATGTATGTATTGATGTATTGTCTGATAAAGCTTAGGGTGACTGAGACAGCTAAATTTATGAGGCATGCACTTTATCAACATCAATCAATTTAATGACATGATTAACTAGGTTTAATGCTGCCATGCTAATTAAATAAACATTTTTAAAGATACACTATGCACAAATTTGATGTTAGAAAGTATTGGTAATTGCTACACAGCATCTTTACAAATATAAAACAACAAGAGCTGTCACAGGAGACAGCGAAGCTCCACTTATTAAATACTGGACCAGTAAGGAAGACAAAACTATGAAAAAAATCAGTTATTCAATTATGTATATTTATATATTAAGTTCAAGTAAAAAATTTGTCGTCCAAGTTCAAGGAAATAGTCATGCTAGAGTTATGAACCTTGTCACACAATATGTGTGTAATGATAAGAAATGTATATATAAAGTTTGAAGTAAATACCTTAACAAGAACTGTCTGAGGACAGTAAGGCTCGACTTTTCCAAAAAGTTGTCACAAGAGTGTTTTATTGAGTATATTAAATAATGCTTACCTATGAATACATAAAATGTACCGAAAAGGTACAAAGGCTTGATATTAAGATGTTTTATCGAGTAAATCACTGCTTTATTATTATGAATGCATATAAATGTCCCCCAAAAAGGCACAAACCCTAAAGTAGTTATGGAGATAACAGCTTACAAGCAAAACTTTACCATGAATTTCTAAGTTGAAAAAGGGGAGAAAAATCAGCCTAAATGCAAGATAGAATTATATGGATCTTGGTCAGTGACCTACAATTATGATTCTAAATGCATATGTGAAGTTTTAAATAAATATCTTTAATAGTTATTGAGATATGTAAAACTTGCATGTAAACATTAACCAAGAGACTAAGTAGAAAAGGGGAGATAAATCAGCCTAAATGCAAGATAGAATTATGGAACTTGGTAATTGACATACAATTATGACTCTTCATGCATATGAGAAGTTTAAAATCAAAATCTCTGATAGTTATTGAGATATTTGACTGAAAAACGAACTTTAACCAAAATTTCTAAGTTAAAAGGGGCATAATTCTGTAAATATTGTAGGCAGATTTATCCAACTTGTCAATCTGATGTATATTGTTACTGTTAATAAGTACTGTAAGTTTCAATTGAATATCTCAAGCAATAATTGAGATATTTGACTTTACAAAAAATTTAACCAAAATTTTTAAGTTAAAAAGGGGTGTAATTCTGTAAATATTGTAGGCAGAGTTATCCAACTTGTCAATCATATGTACATTATTACTATAAATAAGTCTTGTAAGTTTCAATTGAATATCTCAAGCAATTATTGAGATATTTGACTTTACAAAAACTTTAACCAAAATTTCTAAGTTAAAAAGGGGCATAATTCTGTAAATATTGTAGGCAGAGTTATCCAACTTGTCAATCTGATGAACATGGTTACTATAAATAAGTATTGTAAGTTTCAATTGAATATCTCAAGCAATAATTGATATATTTGACTTCTTAAAAACTTTAACCAATGCAGTTGCAGACGCCGAAGCCGTGGGACTACAATAGCTCTCATATTCTTCTAAAAGTCAAGCTAAAAAGTAAAGAAGTTAAACTATTTCTTAAAGAAAATCTTAAATTCAAAAAGAGATTAATTTGAAAATATTGCTTCGAGAGTTATGAACCTTGTCACAAAAGATATAATTGATGATAAGAAATAAGTATTTGAAGTTTGAGGTAGATACCTTGAAAAGTAAAGAAGTTATAGAAAAAATAACATTTTTCAAGTAAAAAAATCAAAGTTTAAGAGGAGATAATTCTTGCAATATTGGTGATAGAAAAATAATATTTTTAAAGGAAAATTCTAAGTTCAAGGGAAGATAAATCTGAAGATATTAGTGCTAGAGTTATGAACCTTGTCACATATGGTTGATGATATGGAACATATATTTGAAGTTTGAAGTTGATCCCATAGGAAATAAAGAAGTAACAGCAAAAAGTAGTAATTTTTTAGGAAAAGATAAATCTGAAAGTATTGGTGTTCAAGGTGAGATAAAACTGAAAATATTGGTGCTAGAGTTAAGAACCTTATCACATATGGTTGATGACAAGGAACATATATTTTAGGTTTGAAGTTGATCCCTTAAAAAATAAAGAAGTAACAGTAAACAAGAGGGCCATGATGGCCCTGAAGTCGCTCACCTGTATATAGGCCCCTGGAACGGGGCCAGTTTAAACCCCAGGGCTTTTATTTGAACAAACTTGGTAGACACCCATTTGAAGATGTTTCATGCTAAACATCTAAGGTCTAGCTCCTTGGGTTTTTTAAAAGAAGATTTTTTCAAGTTTTTTCTTTACACATATAGTTAAAAACAATGACACACCTGGGGCAGGGCCAGTTTTGACCCAAGGGCTTTTATTTGAAAAATCTTTGTAGACACATACTATAAATTGTCTCATGCTTAATATCTAAACTCTAGCTATTCGGGTTTTTTCAAAGAAGATTTTTAAGTTTTTGCTATACACATATAAGGAAAATCAATGTCCCCTGGGGCCGGCTAATTTTGACCCCAGGGCTTTTATTTGAACAAACTTTGTAGACACTCACTAGAAGGTGTTTTGTGCTTAATATCTAAACTCTAGCTATTTGAGTTTTTTCAAAGAAGATTTTTTAAGTTTTTACTGTACACATATAAGGAAAATGAATGACCCCCGGGGCGGGCCAATTTTGACCCCAGGGCTCTCATTTGAACAAACTTGGTAGAAATCCATTAGAACATGTTTCATGCTAAATATCTTAGCTCTAGCTCTTGGGGTTCTTTAAAAGAAGATTTTTTAAGTTTTTACTATATGCATATAGGGAAATCAAAGACCCCCTGGGGCGGGGCCAATTTTGACCCCAGGGCTTTTATTTGAACAAACTTGGTAAACACCCATTAGAACATGTTTCATGATAAATATCTTAGCTCTAGCTCTTTGGGTTCTTTAAAAGGAGATTTTTTAAGTTTTTAATGTATGCATATAGGGAAAATCAATGACCCCCTGGGGCGGAGCTAATTTTGACCCCAGGGCTTTTATTTGAACAAACATGCCAAATATCTTAGCTCTAGCTTTTTGGGTTTTATAGAAGAAGATATTTTAAGTTTTTTCTTTTGGTTGCCATGGCAACCAGAGTTCTGCATGGAATTTAATTGTTTGAACAATTTTCAAAGGTGACCACCAAAGAAACATACCTGTGAAGTTTGGGTGAAATGGGCTTAGTGGTTTATGAGGAGATGTCATTTAAAGTAAAAGTTTATGGATGACGGCCGGACGGACACCGACAAAAGCTCACCCTGTCACTTTGTGACAGGTGAGCTAAAAATAGTGTTTAAAATTTCTTAGTTCAAGGCAAGATAAATCTGAAAATATTGGTGCTAGTGTTAAGGAAACTTGTCACATAAGATGTGGTGGATGATAAGGAACATATGATATATTCGAAGTTTGAAGTTGATATCTTCAGAAATGAAAAAGTTATAGTGGAAAATATTTTACTGCACTTTAATCTGAAATCTGGATGCAGACACCGGCGGCGGGGCAAGTAGGACAGCTCTCCATATACTTTGTATAGTCAAGCTAAAAATGTTTTGACTTAATTCGAAGTAGATATGGTATGAATAAAACTCTACACACTATACAGGTGGTCACAATATGAATATATTTAGAGTCATTAAAAAACAGGTTTTTTTTATAGATTGTAATAAAACTTAGTATATAGCAATTTTATATAAAGACCTAGCTTGGGATTGCTTTTTTTTCAGACCACAATTTTTCAAAAGTCAAAGTTGCTTGTGAGGGTGATAATGACCTTAAGTAATAGCTATTGTTCATCCTTAGATTCAAATTACACATATTCAGGAAGAATGTTATAGACTTCCATGATTAAGATATTTCACTCAAGGATTATATTTACAGGGCAATTAGTATATCTTTAAATTGTCTCGGAAATAAGTCCAGAAATTATGATGTGTATGCTTAAAATGCTTAGTTATGAAAGTTTTTAAATCTCTTTTTTGATGATCACGTTTAAGGTGCCTTCTTTATTAAATGAACAACTAACGACATGTACCCTATGAAATGAACATATATCTTATTTGCACAAAGTGGTAATAAAAAGAGAGCTTTTAAAATTAATAATAGCATGTTGTACATCATTAATTGCCAGTAATCATCTTTGTACAATTATCTAATTCACTACTGTTTTAAATTAATTTCATAGGGTTGGTCTCTACAGTAACAAAGACATGTAATTAAGAAAGGTTGAAAATCTTTAAGTCTTGTTGTTTGATTTCTCTTAACTTTCACTCCAAAGATTCTCCTGAGCCAGATAAGCCATCACCATCTTCCTGTTTTAGTTTATTTACAAAATTCTCTTTTGAGTTAGACAAGGAACATGATGAGTTGTAAAACAATGCCTTTCTTTGTAAATATTATAGAAAAAGCCACAGGATCAGCAAAAATTCCTTATTCCAACATAAAGGCAAGGCAGGTGAATGTTGTTTTGGTGGGCTGTCCTTCAGTGCCTTTTAAAGAGCCTAGTTGTTATGGGAAGTGTAGCCTCAGGACAGTATTGTCAAATTTGAAATCATTTGACATCCAGTAAGTTCAATTCTGTTACATTTAATTAAAAACTTGAAAATGGTTTAATAGAACTGATCCATGCATGTTTTGTCTGCTTTATAATTGAAGCCTTGTAGAATGTTAATTTTTTTTAACTTATACACTTAACATAAACCATATAACATCTTTCATTATTTTTTCTGCACCATTACATGTATATAACGAATGTTTGTACTAATTTCAATCTAATAAAGCAATCAATATTACTTAAAAATTGTATTCATACATTAATTTCAGGGAGCATCAGCAATCTAGTGCTGTCAGTAAAGTTGATGTAAAGATGCCATCAGATACAAGTCCAAATAAAGGTAAAAAGGGAATATTTTCATAAATATATATGCAATTATGATATAAAAAAAAATCGGCACTAAACAGAGAACTGCATGTACATGTAGTTCCTCTGTATATTACCAGTACTACAAATGTTATCTCAGTTAACATTATTCTAAAAGGTACTTAAAGAAAAGAAAAAACAACACTTTTACTAAGATGCTAACATACGTAAGTTTTCTCAGAATATATAATATACATGTTACATTTTACAACATGCACAGAGCAATTCAAATATTCTTAAATAAGGATAAGAATGAAAGACAACATGTCTAATATTAAATTCTTTTCGTAACTTTTCCTTATCATACTTTCATGCTAATAATATAAACTAGAATCAGTGATGAAAATTAGGCATCCCCGTTAAAGGTATATGCATCCTATAGTTTTTTAAATAAACATAAACTGAAATATAATAGTCGTATAAAGTTTGCATGATCTAAGAATTAAATAGAATAAACATGACAAACATTATTTAACTATAATGGTTTATGTTCATCCACAGTACAACATTTTATTGAACTCCATTCCTTGTTTGTGACCCCTTTTTCAGTTTAAGTTAAAAGACTAAAAAGGTAATTTTAAATGTAATCATATTCAAAGATATTGTAAAGTTTAAAACAGTATTTATCTTGTCTATATATTTACATATAACTGAAGCATATATTTTTACATGTACAATATAAGGAAAAAGTAAGATAATAGTGTTATAATATTTATCATTTCAGCCCTTGTGTCTGAAGCTTTAAGTGACATTTTGTTGCATGAACAGATATCCGAAGAATCTTCTATTGTTCGCTAGGTAATACATTTTTATCTTTAAACTCTTAATATAAGTTTGTTGGAAAATGTAAATCGCTCATTCTCAATAAAACACAGCATTTGATGTTCCACTGGGTAGCTCTAATACGAAGGTTTTTCTTGAGGTCAAAATGTCGTTAGAAAGGTGGCTGCCACTTTGTCTAATAGGGACACTCTCAGTTTTACCTTTCTATCTGTTATTTTTCTTTTACAAGTACCATTAATGCCCTAAAATGTAACATACGTTACTGTCGCCACCTAGAATTTTCAACTTTGAAATTGTGTTTCAGAAAAATAAGTTCCAGAATAAACGAAACATGTGCAATTAGTCATTGCTGTGTGTATATGCACTTTGATTATTGGTAAAAATTATATTTGACTGTTAAAATCTCATTGGTATAATGAATGATCAAATGTCGCCAAATGCATATAAATAAAAAGTGACAAACCTAAAACAATAAGAAGTGAAACCCAAATTACATAATTGAATTGATGCATGCTTAATAATACAGCATATATATAATTATAAGTAAAAATAAGCTTGCAGCCTCTCAAATATTATTCTATTTTCGGAAATTTTCATTTTTTATTCAAATCTTTTCAACAGCACTTTAAAAAGAAACATACGTTACCATTATTTAAGAGCCAATCCATTCAAAGAAGAATCCAAACAAGAAAGAATATTAACATATGTGTAACTCTGATATATTAACCACAAATTATGGCGGCTTAAACGGTCTTGCGTCATTTTTAACCACTTTTAAATGTAAAAATGAAACATACGTTACAGAAACATACGTTATCAACTTTTTAAAGTAAGTTTATTCAAAAGGGAAATTGAAGTCAGAAAGCACGTATACACATCAACATTAACTTCTATTTGACATTAGTAAGTAATTTTGTTAACTTTGGTCGTGTTTTTACTTGTTTAAGTAACCACAGTGAAACAAACGTTACTTTTATCAAACAGACTTTATATTGTTTACACATGCATATATAAAAACATAAAAATCGCATTTTTATGACAATAGAATGATGTGCATTTGATTCCTAAATAAAAAAGTCGATTTTTTACATGTAAGTTTAAATTCCGTGATAAAAAGTTCATAAATAAGCGAGTGTGAAACATACGTTACTCCAACTTACAATTCAACAATTTTTGAAAATTAAAGGTAAAGTTGGGATTAGCATGCCTGTTAGTAACGGTTACCTTGTATTAGATGTAAGAAGACACAAAATTGTTTTTACAAAGGGAAGATATGTTAATAATATGTTGATGTACCAGCAGAAATTTAAAAAATATATTACAAGATATTGATGTTCTCAGCAACAACTAATTCGTTTCTGCAAAGAGCTTACTGGCCGTATTCATTCTATATATAATAATGTTAAAATATATCCATAAATATAAATTATTTTACAAAAAAATAAAATTGTTTTCAACCTTTACTTGCATTTGACTAAAATGAAAACATACGTGACATCCTATATGGGATAAATATCGAACTGTTTAGTACTAAATTTTCCAAATATTAAGAAAGTGGAAAGTTGAATATTTTGAGAAAAAAATTGCTAATACAAAAATTGTGTATGCATTCGACCTCTCAATATTTATATATGATATATATATCCTTTGAATGAAGACATAAAATAATCATTTTCAAAATTGACTATTTTTGCTTTCTACGAATATTTTAACTTTGAAGAAACTGACTGAAAATTAGCAAGGTACCCAACTTCTTTGAATTTTCCTGGGTTAGAAAGTTCCTCTAGATAGAGAATTTACAGATTTTGATATATTTTACAGACATTTGTTATTAATATGCAGCCAATATGTCACATTATTAGATCTGAAATCTACGTTACCGAAGAAATACAGTGTCATTACCGAAATAAATGCCATCCTGTTATATCATAGTTTCTTGTTCAAAATATTTCTGGCAAACTTGCAAAATACCCTAAACATTTACTTCAGCGATAAAAAATGACACAATGACAACATCAAATTTTTAATATTTTTCAACCTCAAATGCTTTATTTTATTGAGAATGGGCGAAATATAAAAACAGGATATAGAAATGGGCACAGCCTGTCTCTTCAAGTGTTGTGTGACTTGACCAATAATAGATAGGAGACCATGTAAGTACACAGCAAAATAATAGAATGAAAACAGAATAAGCTGCCATTGACCCTCTGTTTAACAGTTAATATGTCTGTCCACCAGGATCAAATTCCAGACCATAACTTTGTCATTTATCAAGGGAATTTAACATTTTAAGGAATGTTATCATTGTTTAAGACACAATTTAACACTATTTCAGATCCTGAAAACAGAGTCACAGAGGTGGTGGTTGAAAATTTAAAGAATGCCACACAGCAAAACATAGGTTTGTTGCATAACTGCTTTAGATATCATTGTTTACATGATAGATATAAGGTGAAATATTATCAAACATTATATGTTATTTTGGTTTTGGAGTGATATATGTGGATATATTACCTGCTAAGATATTATAACGGCTCGGGAGGGTGATATTTTATCTTGGCAGGTAATATATCAACATATATCACTCCAAAACCAAAATAATTATTTCATTACCCTTCCCCTGCCGAGTTTAGACGATTTAAAAAAAATCATTGCTGTTTCAAGTGAAACGTCGAAATAAGATTCCCTTTAGGGTACCTCTTCATTACAACATGACGTCAAATAAATACATGACGTATTTTTCCCGTACCTAACGAATGTAAACAAGAGAAAAGGAGTAGTCTATTGAACGCACTTTTTTGTAATTAATATCAAGTTTTCACAAGGTCATATTTGTTTTCAATACTGATGGGAATATGTATCATTACTCTACTTTGGTAAATATTTATCATTTGACAGTTAAAAAGTGCTTGTAAATCGGAATTTACACCGCGTAAAATCGAACCGTACTCGCATCACCTCAGCGCATGTTGTTTATAATGTTGGGTACCCAACGGGGAAATTTAGTGTGTATATTACCCATCTGGCTCGGTTATATCAATTTCTTTCGGGTGATCAATATCCAATCACTAGAACTCCGCGAGTCGGATGTGTCGCCTTGTGAACAATGTAGTTTAGGAGAAATGGCCAGGACAAAAATGAAATATGAAAAATAACAAAGGGCAATAACTAAAAAAATAATAAGTGCAGAGCAGCAGTTTCTGTGCATTGCACTTATTATCAATAAGATCTATCATTGTATGATGTTTGAAGTCCATAGCTTTCATACTTGAGGAGAAATGACCAGGACAAAAATAAAGTGAGAAAATCAACAAAGGGCAATAACTCAAAAAATAAGAAATGCAGAGTATCAGTTCTTATGCACTGCACTTTTTCTTAATGAGATCTATCATCCTATGAAGTTTCAAGTCCATAACTTTTATACTTTCGGAGAAATGGCTTGGACAAAAATTAAGTATGAAAATTAACAAAGGGCCATAACTCAAAAATTAAGAAATGCAGAGTACCGATTCTTGTGCACTGCACTTCTTCTTAATGAGAGCTATCATCCTATGAAGTTTCAAGTCCATAGCTTTTATACTCAAGTTGAAATGGCCCGGACAAAATTAAAGTATGAAAATAAACAAAGGGCAATAACTCAAAAAATAAGAACTGCATAGTACCTGTTCTTGTGCACTGCACTTTTTCTTAATGAGACCTATCATCCTATGAAGGGCAATAACTCAAAAAATAAGAAGTGCAGAGTACCAGTTCTTGTGCACTGCACTTTTTCTTAATGAGATCTATCATCCTATGAAGTTTCAAGTCCATAGCTTTTTTAGTTGAAGAGAAATGGCCCGGACAAAATTAAAGTATGAAAATTAACAAAGGGCAATAACTCAAAAAATAAGAACTGCAGAGTACCGGTCCTTGTGCACTGCACTTCGGGTTATTGAAAGAAGCATGCATACCAAGTTTGAAGTCATCAGACTTATAGTGACTGAGTTATGCTCCGGACAAGCTTTAGGGGACGCCGAAGCCGACAACGACACAGACGCCGCCGACACCGCCGACAAAAGTAATCCTATATGTCACCTTTTCAAGGCGACACAAAAAAGGCGGAAAAAAATCTGGCAAGGGTAATAAACATGTATATAAATATCGGATGAAGTGAAATGTGCAGCACCCAATGGTTTTCATCAATTTTATTTTGGATCTATTTAATTATGATACTGTCACTTAAAGTATGCAAGTTGATATCAAGTGTGAAAATAACACTGGCAAGAAAACCTGCATCCTACAGTTTCATCTTGCTGTGACTTTTTTTCCATGGACAAAAAATCATAGTTATTAATAAAGTTAAACAACTACAAAAATTCAACAAAGTAAAACCAATATCTTAACTCAATGCCACATAAAATTTCACATACAAGCTTTTTAATCATAATTTCATTTAACGATGCAGTATTTTAAAGCATGTCTTTATCAGGAGCTGAATGTTGTGTTGTTACCTGTACTAATAAAGTGAAACAAAGTTATTGAAAATTATAACTATTTAAACCCTTAATAATTTTCATGGTACTTTACCTACTGCTGGCATTGAATCAATTGTACATTCCAATGAGACATTAGGTTATTTTATTTTAAAGTCAGCTATATTTCTAACAAACCCGAACATCTTCACGTTAAGATGATTGACTAATTTTCACCACTATTTATGAAAACGCAAGTTGGGCGAGTAAAAAGATGTTTAATTAACACTCAGAGTGCTTATTTCAAAGACTGATAAAAAAAAATTGTGCATGACTGGGTAATAGTGGAGCTATCCTACTTAGTTTTAGCATATTATGCGCGGGTAATTAGTTGCAACTTCATCAAAGATATTTATGTAACACCATGTACATTTTGATAGAGATTTTATAGCATTGGTTTTGCTGAAATAATGACCTTTCCTGAACTTTGGAGAATTGTTGTTTTAAGCTTAAGTTTTGCACATTACATCAATTTTCGAAAGTGTGAAAGATTTTGTTTAGATACTTAATACATGTAATCCGGATTAAAACTGAAGATCACATTCCTTAATTAAATCCTAGTGTTAGACCTCACACTTGATTAGACTTTAATTGAAATATGGCCTTTTTTAAATACAAGTTTGCAAGCAATTTGAAAAAAAAAATGTTGATATTCGCTTTAGAATCATATCATGAGTAGAGTGTTAATATGTTAAACATTGATAATCAAGAAACCATTAATTGACACCAACCTGGTAAACTTACATATATCATATCATTTAAGTTGATTTCCTGTTAAAACTGAAGACACGATGAGTGGTTGTTGTATAGTTTCTATTTAGTCTGTTATAATTATACATACTGTTCTTAATACTTTGTATTAATTCAAAATACACAAGATCGTTCATAAAATAAAAACCTTTATATATCTATCTATTAATTGATAGCTAGATTTGTGTATTTTCAATCGCTTGTTAATTGAGTTCCTTGAACAATAAAAGTGTTTAAATGTTTTAATTTTGTTATTTTTACTCCCATCGATAAGATGCTCACTGTTGTTTTAAATAATTTAAGAATTTTTATATATATAATCACGGATTTATATTACATATATGTATATTATGTAATATAAATCCGTGATTTAACGTAAGAGTTAAGAAAAATAAGGCATTGGTTTCAGTTAACTTTGGGACATAACCGACTGACTTAAATGCAGACAGGAGATGTAATTTTTGTACTAAACTACTTAATAAGAATGGAAATAATTTAAAGTTCTTGTATCACCACATATGATACTCCAACAACTTTGAGATAATCTTACAGCCAACAAGGTTGTGTTCGTGTGTACACTATTTTGATGCACGGAGGCTAATGAAACCACTATTGGATAAAAAAAATAATTTGGTGTGTTGTCAAAATAAATGATCATATCTTTCGAACGAGCTTGGAACTCTGTATGTAAAACAAGGTAGACAACCCGTTAGCATTATATTTAGTGTTGTAAGACCAAATTCACATTCGGAAGACCTCGGTTGACATTATGATATGATATTAATTACCTAATAACTATACAAGCCAAATCCAATGGTTTTTCTTTCCTTATTAATAATCAGAGCAGATATAAAATGTATTGGGTTATATCTTTATAAATAAAGCGTATTGCAAGCTATTGTCTGTGATAAATTACAGTTACATCTTTTGAATCGCATCTTCTCGGCAAAAATACGAGATGTTCCGATTGCAATATTTTAAGAAGTTTTAGTAGTGTGATACCATACAATTGGCGTTAGCCCGGAAATTTTTACTCATTTACTTATATTTTGTGAGAAGCAGAGAAATTGTTTAAATTTCATTATTTGTCAAACTGGGTCAAATGAAATTACAGGGCCGATAAATATCCCCGCCGGATACTAAAAATTTACTCATTATTTTTTTTTAATTTGAGTCCCTTTTATAAGTATACAATTATTTATATAAACTGCATGAAGACATACATATATGGCCATTATACTAGATCGATTTTATGACATCTACAAATATACAGCGAAATAATAAACAGTAAGTAAAACATCATAAAAATGATTCTGTGTAAGTTGCGACACATGTATATATACGTGCAGGGATGTCACGAATGTCGGATGTGTGCGCACGTGTATATACTTTATTTATGCAAAAGTAATCATTTGATAGATACTGCTCACATGTAGGGGTATTTATGAAGCATTGCATTAAATAATGCAAGACTGTCCGCAAGATTCTTCATATGTATATGGAATAAGTGACGGGTTATATAGAAGGCTATGTCATATATAGACTCCTAGCTATTATACGAACCTTAAAACGGCTGGTTGCGTTAAAGTGTCTAATCTCATCATACAGAATTATGAAATACAATTACACCTAAAAGTAACCTTCATATCAAAACACATCTTATTTTGGGTTAAAGATGTTCTTTATGTTGGAGAGTAAATTGATAATTTCACTGGAAAGCAAGTGATAAACTGGACTAACGTTGTCTCACCTTATAATATTTTAAACAATAAGCTACTGAATGAAAATGCTGAAAATTTGCATATATATAAAGTACATATTTCAGACTAACTTTAGTAATACTTGCAAATCAGAATAATTGGCGTGGTATCTCCAGAGACACTGTAGATTTACTGATACTTTATGTACATTCTATTCGAATTTGAAAACTTGAAACTAATAAATTGTATGGAATGACAAAAATACATACATAGGTACACACAAAGAGTTTCCATCTTAAATAGTGCAATTTGTCCTATATACTATATATGTGGGCTACTGTTACTTTTTCAATTTTTTAAGTACAAATATTTAGTTTTAACAAACAAAAATATGTATGGATTTGTGTAAAATGAACTAAAATACATTTGATGGATATAATAAAGATAAGGTCATTCGATAACGTTTGAGGGGTATTAAGATAATTAAAGTTTCAGGGTTTAAAGTGTAAGAAACATAGTGAGTGTATAATGACTTTAATATTCTATTAATCATACTATGACACACATTGATTTTATCATTGTACTGTATACAGAAAGCATTTGGATATATCTAATATCACACAATTGTTTAGTAAGAGATACCAGGTTATTTATTATGACATAATTTGGCCTAGATCTTTACAAATTGTGTAGGATAGGATGAAAAAAAGGTAGAAAGTTTTTATTACTTTATGTATTTTGGGTATCATTTTCAAGAAATAATTTGATAAGTTTAAATTTTCCAGTATCAGTTAAACATTTTTATTCTTATAGAAAACATTAATGTATTCCTTTAAAAAGTCAGATTCATTTCTCAAAACAATTAAGTTATGGGAAGATTTCTTCCATAGAAAAAATAAAGAATTGGTTGCAGTGATTTTCATGCTTATATAAACAGACTACCATTAAAGGCCTCTTCCCAATTGGAATTTTCTTTAAAATCATGCAGTTGTGCAACAGTTCTTCCTGCTTCAGCTGAGATATGAACTCAGATCTCTTTCCATAAAAGGAAAGTGTTCTTATCATTGAACTACTAAAGTTAATGGAAGTGTTGCACTGACCAGCCACCATCCATGCATTACATAAATTGATAATTTCATCATATTAAACTATCTTTTGAAAGAAAATAACTGGCAAAAGATTTAAGTTTTCAGTAAAAAAATATAACTCACTTATTTCCTTACTTTAATTTTTATATTTCCTAACAAAAAAATAAGCTAAAAAAATTTCCTCTGCATTTACAGGGCTTGGAACCTTCAGTCCTTCTAAAAATTGTTTCAATTTGAAGAAAGACTGGCTGCATTAAATTTTTTTAGCATTTTGTCTCTAAGCTTTTCTTTAAAGTAGCGAGTAGTATCTATATTTAAACATTTTTCATATAAAAAAGTTTTCATTTATTTCATCCGAAATCTTCTTTTCTTATTTTTCATGTCTGAACACATTAAATTTGCTCCAATTTTCACAACTGACATTGACATAATTTCTTCACAAGTTAAGCATTTATTTTACTTAACACAAGCTACAGTTTTTTACTATTTCTTCACAAGTCCAGTTTTCCTGTCTTAAATTTTCTGGACACATTAAATTTGCTCCAATTTTCACAACTGACATTGACATAATTTCTTCACAAGTTAAGCATTTTTTTTACTTAACACAAGCTACAGTTTTTACTATTTCTTCACAAGTCCAGTTTTCCTGTCTTAAATTTTCTGGACACATTAAATTTGCTCCAATTTTCACAACTGACATTGACATAATTTCTTCACAAGTTAAGCATTTTTTTTTACTTAACACAAGCTACAGTTTTGACTTTTTTTCTTTACAAATCCAGTTTTCCTGTCTTTAATTTTCAGGACACATTTGCTCCAATTTCCACAACTGACATTGACATAATTTCTTCACAAGTTAAGCATTTTCTTTACTTCACACAAACTACAGTTTTTATTATTTCTTCACAAGTCTTTTTTTCCTGTCTTTAATTTTCTGGACACATTAAAATTGCCCCAATTTCCACAACTGACATTGACATAATTTCTTCACAAGTTAAGCATTTTTTTTAACTTAACACAAGCTACAGTTTTTACTATTTCTTCACAAGTCGAGTTTTCCTGTCTTAAATTTTCTGGACACATTAAATTTGCTCCAATTTTCACAACTGACATTGACATAATTTCTTCACAAGCTAAGCATTTTTTTTACTTAACACAAGCTACAGTTTTGACTTTATTTCTTCACAAGCCCAGTTTTCCTGTCTTTAATTTTCTGGACACATTAAATTTGCTCCAATTTCCATAACTGACATTGACATAATTTCTTCACAAGTTAAGCATTTTTTTTACTTAACACAAGCTACAGTTTTTACTATTTCTTCACAAGTCTTATTTTCCTGTCTTTAATTTTCTGGACACATTAAATTTGCTCCAATTTTCACAACTGACATTGACATAATTTCTTCACAAGTTAAGCATTTTTTTTTACTTAACACAAACTACAGTTTTGACTTTATTTCTTCACAAGTCTTGTTTTCCTGTCTTTAATTTTCTGAACACATTAAATTTGCTAAAATTTCCACTACTGACTTTGACATAATTTCAGCAATTTTTTCTACAAGCTCTGTTTAGACTTTTACTTCCTTACAAGTTAGGTTTTCTTTTCATTAATTTTCTGAACAAATTAAATTGGCTAAAATTTTCACTTCACAAGTTCAGCATTTTATTACCTTATACAAGCTACAGCTAGGACATTACTTTCTCACATGTCTGTTCCTTTCCTTGTTTTAATTTCTTTATTCTTTGCTGTAAACAAAAATACCACTTGTAAGCAATAAAAGTCCAACAGAAGATTTGATCTGACATATTACTTTAAATGTTGGATGTAATGCAATGTTTCCATTAAGTCACTATCACTACATTCATCTTCACTTTCCTCACAATCAGAGAGCGTATCCAATATATCCTCTTCATAATCATAAACAGCCCCAAAATCCACAGTATGAATGACATCTCTCTCAGATTCAAGACTACTGAAATCATTCACTTCTGAGAGTCCAACCATAGCTGTAAAACTGTCAAGGGCAATTAGTGATGCATCTTCCAGATATGGTTGAAATGCGACTAGGAGAGAATTGAATGTTGTCTCAAGGTATAAACCTTCTTTAACCAATGCACATTTTTCTGCATTTGAATAATCAGAAATACAACCTAGCAGACTGAAACATTTTGATAAATACCACTGCAATGTAGAATGCATTTCTGATTTTATCAATTGCTGCTCTTCAGCAGCTCTTTTCTCCTGGCAGAACAGTCTAGTGGCCTGCTGCTTAACTGTAAGTGGAATAGGTGTTTCTGTAGTTCTATTGACTGGCTGTAAAGTATCCCATATTTCACTATCAGAAGATTTCACCTGTTCAAAATCTAGAATTGCTGGAAGTTTAGAAGGAGTTCCACCTATAGAATTGTAGACAGATATGTGTTCTCTAATTTTCTGGTTTGTTTTCTTAAGCTGCTGCCCAAGTCTTGAAGCAACTGCCTGACCCCCTGCAATGCAAAAGGATTTATTTTATGTCTAAGTTAATCATACCATGGCATTAATGACAATCTTGTATGTACTTTTTGATTATATTATATGAGGCATTACTTTTACCAGAAATAAACTTTTCTTGTTGAAGAAAACATGGACTTTACAGTTTAAATGTTCTGTTTAAGTGTGCAATTGTTGTGAAAAAGTTTGTATTAATGAAACAGGCAATAAACTTAGAAACTGTCCATAAACAACAGATAAGGGACACATAAACAAGACAACTGCCTACATAACAAGAGCTGTCACAGGAGACAGCGAAGCTCGACTAATCAAATACTGGACGCAGTAAGGAGGACAAAACTATGAAAGAAAAATCAATTATGTATAATTATGTATTAAGTTATAGTAAAAAAACATCTGTTAACATAAATTCCAAGATCAAGGGGAATAATTCTAGAAATAGTCACACTAGAGTTATGAACCTTGTCACACAACATGTGTGTAATGATAAGAAATATATATTTGAAGTTTGAAGTAGATAACTTAAAAAGTAAAGAAGTTATAATATTTCTTAAAGAAAATCCTAAGTTCAAAGTAAGATATATCTGTAAATATTGCTTCAAGAGTTATGAACATTGTCACATAAAATGTAATTGATGATAAGGAATAAGTATTTGAAGTTTGAGGTATATACCTTTAAATTTAAAAAGTTATAGTAAACAAGCAATTATCATAGTATTGCGAGCAATCCATAAGTCCCCTACCGGTAAGAGCCCAAGCAACATTCTGAAGGGCCATTGGCCATTCACTTAGGTTCCTATTTTAAGTAAATTTGTTGAAAAAGTTCTTGAAAAGTGATCACAGGAAACAGTTTTTATGTACAGACAGATAGACTGAAGGACACTCTAAAGTTATTTTTTAAACATCCCTGTTATCAAAATGTAACATTTTTTTAAATCCTATCATGATTGAAGAAGTTGGAGTAAAAATTACCAATTTCTCAAAAAAAAGTCTAAGTTCAAAAGGGGCATAATTCTGGAAATAGTCTTGCTAGAGTATTGAACACTCACAAATGTTGAGTGACAACAAGAAACATTTATATGAAGTTTGAAGTAGATACATTCAGAAAAAGAAGTTATTAAAAAAAAAACAATGTTTTTTTCATGAAAATTTTAAGTTCAAGGGAGGTAATTCTGATAAATTTTGTGCTAGAGTTGTAAACCTTGTCACATATGATGTGGTTGATGACAATCAACTTATATTTAAAGTTTGAAGAAAATACCTTAAGAAATAAAGAACTTATAGTGAAAAAACTTAAAAACTAGAATCAGAAATCTTGAAATTCAGTCTATTTGTTGCCATAGCAACCAGAATTTTCAACATAGGAAGATAAAAAAAGAATGTGCATAATTTCCATACTGCCATCTACCCATATGTCAAGTTTCATAAACATATTTTCAGTACTTTTTGTGTTATCACTGGATCCAGGTTATGTGTAAAATTTGCCATATTTTCAGTCTATTTGTTGCCATAGCAACCAGAATTTTCAACATAGGAAGAAAAGAAAAAGACGTGCATAATCTCCATACTGCCATCTATCCATATATCAAGTTTCATAAAAATATTTTCAGTACTTCTTGCGTTATCGCGGGATCCAGGTTATGTGTAAAATTTCCCATATTTTCAGTCTATTTGTTGCCATAGCAACCAGAATTTTCAACATAGGAAGAAAAGAAAAAGACGTGCATAATCTCCATACTGCCATCTATCCATATATCAAGTTTCATTAAAATATTTTCAGTACTTTCTGCGTTATCGCGGGATCCAGTTTTGTGGACGGACGGACAGACGGACGGACGGACTGACGGAGGGTAAACCTAAAGTCCCCTCCGGTAAACCGGTAGGGGACTAAAAATAATATTTTTTAAGGAAAATTCTAAGTTCAAGGGGAGATAAATCTGAAAATATTGGTGCTAGAGTTATGAACCTTGTCACATAAGATGGGGATGATGATAACGTACATATGCTTGAAGTATGAGGTTAATCCCTTAACAAATAAAGAAGTAACAGTAAAAAATAGTATTTTTTGAGGAAAATTCTAAGTTCAAGGGGAGATAAATCTGAAAATATTGGTGCTAGAGTTATGAACCTTATCACATAAGATGGGGATGATGATAAGGTACATATATTTGAAGTATGAGGTTAATCCCTTAACAAATAAAGAAGTAACAGTAAAAAATAGTATTTTTTTAGGAAAATTCTAAGTTCAAGGGGAGATAAATCTGAAAATATTGGTGCTAGAGTTATGAACCTTGTCACATAAGATGTGGTTGATGATAAGGAACATATATTTGAAGTTTGAAGTTGATACCTTAAGAAATGACAAAGTCATAGTGAAAAATATTTTACTGCACCAAAACTTTAATCTGAAATCTGGACGCGGACGCCGGGGCGATTAGGACAGCTCTCCATATACTTCGTATAGTCGAGCTAAAAATGTTAATGATTAAAAATAGACTCTTACTTTGCTTAAGTTGATTTAAGGACAAGTTCTTTTTTCAGCTTGTGAAACATTTGACACTGAACATGTACAACAAGTTTGAAGTGAATAGCTTTCGTGACAGTAGTTCCAACCTTTTCTACACATACGGAGCTAAATATATGAGCAATGTTTTCTGTAAATGAAATTTTGTTTTTTTAAGAATCCTAAAATCTTACTAGCATATTTCTTCATTAAATCAATTAGGAACAATCTTTCTGCAGTATTTTGCTGTATTGTCTCCAGCATCTGTTGGCGTACTTTGTCTCTTGCAATACACAGCTGTTTTTGATATTCTGGACTGTTTTTGTTCCATGTAACACAAGCAGCTTTACTCAGCTTCTTCACTCGAGCCTGCAGCCTTTTGCAAGAGTAATACATAGAAATTAAACTGGATGCAAATAAAGGCAAAATATTTTACATGTTTGAATGTAAATGCATGGGTGCAAGTTAAAAATTTTGAAAAACCTGAACTATTTGTTTGGGGGCCAGGGGGCCGCAAGGGCCCCCGGTGGGTCCAGGGCAACGACCGGCCAGGGGTCCAGGGGGCCGGAGGCCCCCGGAAGCTCCTGCATTATAGCACATTTGAAAGCCTAAAATGCAATTCCCTTGAATGATTACATGCCAGATAACATACATACTGTAGTATAGTATTTTCACTTAAATATTGCTCACATAATTATTTTCTTTTCTCTCTCTCTTTCTTAATTATATAAACAAAAACATTTCAACACAAAAAGAAATGTGCATTCATATATTGTTTCCACTATTTAATATTGTGGTTCCAACAGTAAAGAGTGATAAAACAAACCAATATATAAATAAATTGAAAATTGAGTTGATTTGTACCGAGTTTACGTTTTAATTAGGGCTGAGCTGACCCTGATTCCATACAAACAATAAATTGTTTTCAAAAAAAATAATTAAAACAAGCCTGGTTATGTTTCACAGTATGTTTGTTTTTCATATGGTTTGGATCGTCTGCGTGCATTTAATTATTTTTTTCCCGCTGGATCAATACTTGATCATTGATGGATTTTCTACATACAGTGCAGAAAGCTACGCCGGGAACGTCTGGCTTTTCCAGCCAGTTTCCGTAGTTATCCCCGTTTCGATCACATACAGACAACCATTCCCATCTCCATTTATTTTTTGAGGTCTTCTCGATATCTTTTGTATTAAATCCTTCGTGTAGAAACTTCATTTTGACTAACAAATTGTACATTACTTTCTGTTTACATATTACTCTGTAGCCGAATCGGTAACGAAGCCGCTTTTGCATTGGATGATTATAATTAGCGCGCCAATCTAAATCGTTGTAATAAAGTCACGGATAAAATTGCATGCCGGGATTAATAATACATGTTTTCGTAAACATCTCGTATATCTTCGGAAACTATCGGCAGTTTCCGCGAAAGTTTACTATTGACGCTATGAGAACAACCGTGAGCATCCGTATGTTATATAGCGTTCTCGATTATGAACTTCTAATCGGTGGTACTTCTCAGTTTGAAAGATTAGACCCGCACCATGCCCCTCCAAATATCTCAACGGATTTACGCGATTCGCAAAAATGATCCCTCCGGCACGTGAAAAACCGGAACTTCCGGCACATGCCGGAAAACTTGCACCCATGTAAATGTAATTTAAATGTGTTGTAGATCAATTATCAAAACTAGAATACAACAGTTGAATAGCAAGCATGTTCATTCTTTGCATTCTTCTAACATTTACATACATACCAATAAATTCTATCTCAATTTGTTTGTTCGTTTCATTTTACGCCTTTTCCCAACAGTATTTCAGCCATATAAGCAGGTAGTTTCCTAACCATCTTTCCTGGAGAGTTACACCAGTACTAGACTACCTTCCTCCGCTCTAAACTACTAAAGCATCTCCCGGGGATCGAACCCAAGCCACGCTAACTGGATCAGAAGTCATTGCAGTCTTCACGAGAAACTTTAACTAGAACTCCGCGAGTCGGATGTGTCGCCTTGTGAACAATGTAGTTTAGGGGAAATGGCCAGGACAAAAATGAAATATGAAAAATAACAAAGGGCAATAACTAAAAAAATAATAAGTGCAGAGCAGCAGTTTCTGTACACTGCACTTCTTATCAATAAGATCTATCATTCTATGATGTTTCAAGTCCATAGCTTTCATACTTGAGGATAATGACCAGGACAAAAATAAAGTAAGAAAAGCAACAAAGGGCAATAACTCAAAAATAAGAAATGCTGAGTATCAGTTCTTATGCACTGCACTTCTTTTTAATGAAATCTATCATCCTATGAAGTTTCAAGTCCATAATTTTTATACTTTCAGAGAAATGGCCTGGACAAAAATTAAGTATGAAAATAAACAAAGGGCAATAACTCAACTAGAAATGTGTCATCATGCCACGGATGCCCCCGCATGCAGCCAAAATTTCAGATGTTATAATATTTAGTTCCAAAGAGCTAGGTTCACTAACCATGGATTTTTGCCCAAGATTTTGGCAAAAAATAATTTGATGCAAAGTTCTTGTTTTTAGGTTTTATTTATAAGTTCAATCCTTAAACTGTTAAAAACATATGAATTTATAGACATATGTTTACATTTAGTATGATTTATGTTCTATGGAAATACCCCTATTTCCAGCAAAATTAGGAAAATTCACGTATTTTTGGTGTTTTAAACGAAAATTAAAGTATCAGCACAGTCGAGCCCCAACAAAATCATTACACCATTGTGTTGTAATGTATCAAAGGCTTCAACTTTATCAATATAAAGTTGGGGCTTGCCTGTGCTCTATTCCAAAATTAGATTTTTATCTAATATCTAAACGTCATTTTCTGACATTTATTTCATTAAATGCAAACCATGGAGCATGTATATTGCACTCAACATTATTAATATTTGTTCTAAGTTGTTGAAATATGATTCATAACATATATTTTAATAAATGTTTGCAGGAAAATCATTTCTAGTAAATTAAAGGCACTTTCACTAAAATGAGTACGATGAAGTTTTGGTACGAGTTCGACGGTTTCCACTGTAACGGTTGTAAACAAAACTCTGACAGGTTAAAATAATTAAATGTAAACGTTTATAAAGAAATGCTGAAATTATGTTTATGCCATAAATATTTCATTCATAGAATTAGCAAGGTGTTGTTATGTAATTTTATTGATTCATTGAAAGAAGTTATGCTGTTCAGGCTATTTTATTGCTGAATAGCCTACTTTGCTTTTGCCCTCAAAAACAACAACAACAACAACAAAAACAACTGCACAGTGATTAATAGGTTTTCATGTCTTTTTAAAAGGCAGATTAAAAGAATTCAATTTACTTTGTGAAAATAAAATGATTGCAAGCCTCAAAACAATTTAAAAATACTGTATGTAGAGTATTTAAACTCTATAACTCCACATCGTCTGCATAGATGTATATGTAAAACTACTTGTAAATGATGTCATAACATGGCGGAATGTTGCATTAGCTCAGTGGTAGCATGGGAGCCTCTCACCCAGGAGTAATGAGTTCAAACCTTGATCAAGAACTTTTTTTTTCTTTTTTTTTTCATTAACGTTTTCATAAATAGTAAAATAGATAGTACTTTTTCAGTAAATAATATGTTATTTCCTTAATGTATTAAATTTTATTCCTTCATTTTTTTTAAATTATGAGTCAATGCTATTTCATAGTTATTAAGGTATTAAAGATTTGTTAGACATTTAATTGCTTAAAAGTTCAGCAAGAAGGTTTAAATCTTATTAATTTAGTATTATTCTCATTAAAAAATATTCACAAGAAATTGCCAAAGCAGGAAATATGTTAGGAGTCAACGGACGAAATGTCTTCAGTAGACTTTCCCAGGATGAGAAAAAAGCATGGTATAAAGCTCTAGCTGTTTCCCAGAATAACTACACAGAAAGTCTTGACTTGTCCTTTTTCACAAAGGATCCTTTTATTTTTTGCACGAAATTGCAGACCATACATGTAAGCAGCCATAACTACATAGATTGGATTATCTACATGAATGACAGCATTGATGCGTATTACTGCCTTTTTGTGGCTGGTGCATGTACATAGTTTAAATGTGTTCTGATGTCTCCACCGTTTCATGGTACCTCGCATATGGACACCATGAGGAGTGGTGAGACTCAGTCAGGAGTGAGAAATTGGGCTGATAATCTTGCTGACCATGTAGCGGTATTTTGAAATTGATAGCCATTCAATACAGTGTGAAAGAGAATTGTTAAAAGTAACAGTAATAGAGACAATGCTAAACTAAACTTTTAATTGTAGGCTTCCTTATGTTAAATGTTTAATTTACAATCATTATGTAGATGTAAAGGCATATTGAAATGATATAAACCAAATCTTACTTAGGGTTGTTTTATGTCACATAAATCATGGATACATGTAATTAAATGTTTTTATGCCCCCGAAGGGTGGCATATTAAAATCTAACCGTCCGTCTGCCTGTCAGTCTGTCATTCCGTCAGTCATTCAGGCTTAAATTTATACATATAGACAGTGGTGGTCGTGTCCGCCTTGAAATTTCAGTATGCATGAAAGGATTTTAATTTTTCTTTCATATATAAAATAACCATAGATGTATGGTCTGTCGCGAACAAGACTGGTTTCTATGACTTAGGTCAAGTCACTGTGGGGGTTCAAACTTTGTCAATTTTGATATTAATACACATATAGGCAGAGATGGTCGTGTCTGCTCTGAAACTAATATGAATGAAAGGATTATATTTTTTATTTCACATATGAAATTATCATAAATGTATGATGTGTTGCCCTTAAGACCCGTGTTCCTACGCCTTAGTTTAAGGTCACTGCTGGGGCTTAAACTTTTTCAATATTTATGTTATATATTTACATATAAATGGTGGTTGTTGTGTCCGCTCTGTAACTTCCATATACATGAAAGTTTCAATTTTTATTTAAAAATATAAAGTCACCATAGATGGATAGTGTGTTGTGAACAAGACCTAGGTTTATTTGTATAACATATAGTTCACTGCTGGGGTTCGAACTTTGTCAATTTTTACCACCACACTTAACATGTAATAAGTGGTTTATAACTAGAATCCTTCGGGGGCATTTGTCACGTGTTGTGACAGTTCTTGTTTTTTCTCAGTTCTCATATCGTCATGGATCATTACATTACATTTGTAATAAAAGTCTGATTTCCATAATTATAAATAACACAAATCGTTTTCTGGATTTGGCTGTATCATAATTCATAAAAGAAAATAGTATCAAATTTGCAGTTCAGTATCAAATATTGCGTATACTCCGAAAGAGCATACAGTCAAACATTATTTTTACTTGACAAAAAAAAAATCTAACATACTTTTATATCTATTAATTTATTTAATTTAGTCGGACTTTTACACTTTACATTGGAATAAGTCAATAATTCCTAGTATTTACAAACTATTTGCTTACATGTATATAGTTACTCAGTGTAAGTTTAGTTAAAGCTGCATGCCTCCAGATGAGCAAAAATATTTTATAAAATCAAACTTGAGAAAAAATGTACTGAGATTTTAAGAAAAGCAAAGAAATTCAAGATCAAAGTAAAAATTCTCGTTATGTACGATTTATGTCTGATTTTTGCAGTATTTTTCACCTTATTTCTATTGCGTTTACTAAGGCAGTAAGGGCTTTTCATGCATATGTTGAGTATTTTTTGTAATGAACATGGGTTGTAAGTGTCATTGATAATGTGTAAATTGCTTTCTTTAATTTACTATAAAATAATATACATTTTATTTCATTTTCAAAATTTTCACAAAAAATAGCATTAATCTGGAGGCGTGCTGCTTTAAGTTAGACAGAAATACCTATCTGTTTTGTGTTATAATAATAATAATAATTATTATTATTATTTATTATTATTATTATTATTATTATTATTATTATTATTATTATTATTATTATTATTATTATTATTATTATTATTATTATTATTATTATGTTCAACGTCCTTGTCAAAAAACTGACTAAAAAGGCCGTTTGACTAAAAAGGCCGTTAAAATTGCGATTGATTCTATACATCCTTATTTTAAGCATTAGGTAAGAGGTAGATGAATAAAACAAGCAAATTCGACATTTATTATTAAAAAATGAACAAACTTACAATATTTATAAAAATAGAAATAAATACATTTAGTTAGGCAAAAAATAATATGCATTCACATTTTCATTTCTATATATCCGAATTTGGAATATCCGAGATAAGCCCCATTTATCTTTTATATTAGTTTTGTGACACAATAGTCTAATTTTAACTAAATTATAATTTTGTTTACAATATATAAGAAATATATTGCTATCTTTATGAGTTTAATTCAGTCAAACACACAAATTTATAAGTCTTGTATGAAAGTTGTCGTCAAATCTGTGATTTAATTGAATTAAACAGGTGCTCTAATTATGACGTCATTATGTCGTCATAGTAACCAGACATGCCTAATAAATGTCAATTTTGAAAATGTAACACATTGTACTATACACCTTTAAGTTTTTATCAATATCTAAGATGGGGCCATTTTTGGTGCTTAGTGAACCTTGCTCTTTGTTTGCACATATTATTGTTTTCATTTAAAGTTCAAAGCCCTTAAAACTTTTCAATGTTAACACAAACCATTTCCATACAATGTTCAAGGCACTGAAATTATTCAGTCTTAACCTTTTGAAAATAGCATATTTCATATTTGTAGCCAAAATAATGGCTACATACATTTCCACAAAAGTATGAGTGCTGAAACTGAAAGTTCAAATTTTTTCCAATATTCAAGAAAGATAAGTTTTTCCAAAATCATTGAACCACAACCAAATTCAAACTTAAACTGCTTATTCCTAAGATGTATCTATATTATTTTCAAAGTGAAAGGGACATAACTCTGCCAAAAAAATCATCGAACCATGACTAAATTCCAACTTGACCTGGCCATTCCTTTGACATATCCATATGTCAAATTTGAGTTGAATATGTAACACTGCTGGGTAGATAATGAACAGAAACTGTAAATTTCATATTAATTTCAAAGTGAAAGGGGCATTACTCTGCCAAAAATCATTGAACAATGAACAAATTCGAACTGGGCCTGGGCATTCCAAAAACATATCCATATGTCAAATTTGAGTTGAATGTGTTGTACTGTTGGGGAGATAATAAACAGAAACTGAAAATTTCATATTATTTTCAAAGTAAAAGGAGCATAACTCTGCCAAAAATCATCGAACCATGACCAAATTCGAACTTGACATGTATTTTCTCATGACATATCCATATGTCAAATTTGAGTTGAAAATGTTGTACTGTTGGGGAGATAATAAACAGAAACTGAAAATTTCATATTATTTTCAAAGTAAAAGGAGCATAACTCTGCCAAAAATCATCGAACCATGACCAAATTCGAACTTGACCTGTATTTTCTCATGACATATCCATATGTCAAATTTGAGTTGAAAATGTTGTACCGTTGGGGAGATAATGAACGGAAACTGAAAATTTCATATTATTTTCAAAGTAAGAGGGGCATAACTCTGCCAAAAATCTTCGAACCATGACAAAATTCGAACCTGACCTGTATTTTCTCATGACATATCCATATGTAAAATTTGATTTGAAAATGTTGTACCGTTGGGGAGATAATGAACGGAAACTGAAAATTTCATATTATTTTCAAAGTAAAAGGGGCATAACTCTACCAAAAATCATCGAACCATGACCAAATTCAAACTTGACCTGTATTTTCTCATGACATATCCATATGTCAAATTTGAGTTGAATGTGTTGTACCGTTGGGGAGATAATGAACGGAAACTGAAAATTTCATATTATTTTCAAAGTAAAAGGGGCATAACTCTGCCAAAAATCATCGAACCATGACCAAATTCGAACTTGACCTGTATTTTCTCATGACATATCCATATGTCAAATTTGAGTTGAATATGTGCAACCGTTACTAAGATAATGAACGGAAACTGATGATGACGGAATGACAGAATGACGGAAGGACGGAACAGGGTAACACTATATGCCCCGGCCATTACATGGCGGGGGCATAAAAAGTAAGAAATGCAGAGTACCAGTTGTTGTGCACTGCACTTCTTCTTAATGAGACCTATCATCCTATGAAGTTTCAAGTCCATGGCTTTTATACATTAGGAGAAATGGCCCGGACAAAAATAAAGTATGAAAATTAACAAAGGGCAATAACTCAAAAATTAGGAAGTGCAGAGTACTGGTTCTTGTGCACTGCATTTCTTCTTAATGAGATCTATCATCCTATGAAGTTTCAAGTCCATAGCTTTTTTAGTTGAAGAGAAATGGCCCGGACAAAATTAAAGTATGAAAATTAACAAAGGGCAATAACTCAAAAAATAAGAACTGCAGAGTACCGGTCCTTGTGCACTGCACTTCGGGTTATTGAAAGAAGCATGCATACCAAGTTTGAAGTCAATCAGACTTATAGTGACTGAGTTATGCTCCGGACAAGCTTTAGCGGACGCGGACAACGACGCCGACGCCGACAAAAGTAACCCCTATATGTCACCTTTTCAAGGCGACACAAAAAGCACAGGACATTCGGGCCAATAAAATTTCAAATCTTACTGGACCTGATGATTTTTACCCGGACCAAATACATTGATAGGTAATAATTTGATGGGTAAAGGAAAAGACTTTATCATGCTTCCCTTAAAAATTTTGAAAGAAGCATAATACTTTGAAAAATCTATAAAGACCAAATGTTTAGGCTAAATTGACTAGAATTGAACATGAACAATGCAATTTGCTTCAAACGAATCACATTCACACAAAATATTTACTTAACTCAATAATCACAAAATCATAGGTAAATATAGACCATAATAAACAATGGTTTAATTTCCATAACTGTACGGTGTGGTACAGAAAATATCCAAGAAAAAAATGGCGGCATCCATTACTCAATACAATTTAGACATCTCTCACTGTGTTTTGAACATTTAGGACAGAATTGATGGGTCTCATTTGCAAAAAAATGCAAAAACATCAATCTTTTAGAGAGCCCAGCTTCATTATTTTGACGAATTTTTCTTATAACATTTTTGCATTGCCAAAAATCTACTGGCCCGTCGGACCACCAACCTTGCAATAATCACCGGACCGATGCTAAATTTAGTGGCCTCGGACTGGCGTTAATTTTGAAGACTGCATTGACTCTAACCCCTCGACCACCGAGGCAGTTTAATAAAT